>NW_025728532.1:0-57797 GCF_021461385.2 Schistocerca piceifrons | reverse complement strand
AACAGTGCGTGGTGCAACGACAGGATTTGTAGGCACCTTTTGCTCTCATCATTGCTGGCGTCCGTCTCCCCGAAATGCGTCCGGGGCACGCCGTTCTATAACGCGAGAGAGCGGATTTTTTACAGTTGTCGTCAGTTAACCGTGGGTGGCTGCTGCGTTCGCTGGAAAGAGCACTGCCGTCGTTATCCGGTGTGGTCTAGTGGCTAGGATACCTGGCTCTCACCCAGGAGGCCCGGGTTCGATTCCCGGTACCGGAATCGCGCGTTTTTGTTGCTCCTCTTATGCGACTTGTCTCGACTTTGCTCGACTGACGCTACGCTGACGCGTGCAGAAAGCTACGTTAAGTATGATTCACGGCAACACCTGACGGCGAGAGAGATGAAGCGTCTATCCACTTGTTATCCAGCCACATACCTGTAGTCAAGAGGCTTGGGGGACTGCAAGACATTGCCACGGAGGTGAATGCAGCTAACCACTGTAGTTAGTGTCCTGACAGCGCAGGCACGTTCATTTGCTCGTATACATGTGATGGAGACCGTGTCTCACACTGCTGTGGCGTACACCTTGGCCTAGGCTCTGCTGTGTATCGCCACTTGCATTACAGGCAGCTGCTTTCGCGGGCGCGTCCGTGGCCGTGATCGTCTAGTGGTTAGGACATTGCGTTGTGGCCGCAATAACCCAGGTTCGAATCCTGGTCACGGCAATTTTGAAAGTTTTGCCTTGCTGCCGTTGCAATGACGAGTACTCGAAATGACAGTACTCTCTTGATTTTTTCACTCGTGTTCCGCAGGCCGCAGTTTGCCCTACCACTTCATCCCCAACACGTAATGTCGCCTCCTAGAGCGCAGACGTCCGCTGCTCTCTGTAGTCGAAAAGGGCAGTTGTTTGAAGTGCGATGGATGAGCAGCCAGTCCCAGCAGAACCGGAAGCTGTGGCGTGCACTGTTTGTACAAATGCTAGGAACACTGGCGCACCAAGCAGCGCATGTAGCGTGGCCGAGCGCTTTAAGGCGCTGGTTTAAGGCACCAGACTCTCTGTAGGCGCGGTTTCGAATCCCGTAGCTGCCGGGGGCTTTGCTGTGATCGCGTTAAGCTGCCGCTTTTTCTTCAAGTGTAACCTCCTTGAGCTCACATATGTTTGATACATGGAGCATTCTAGCTCCGCCTGACAGTTACAGCTACGATACTTTAGTGGTTACGGAAAGCCCAGGTTCGAAACCTGGTCACGGCACGAAAACGTCTCTTGACGCTGTCTCCTTAACTGCGACAGCTACAGACAAGTGGCGTCGCTACCATACGGCGGGCACGGCTTTTTCTTGCTGTGGATGGCCTAAAGAGACGCTTCCAGTGGGAGAGCAGTGGAAATACATGGCACGGCGATTGCCAAGATACTTCCATTTCGAAGTGATCTTTGTAGTACAAACGAAACGTTTTGCGGCTGCTGCTCCAACGGTAACGTGGCCGAGCGGTCTAAGGCGCTGGTTTTAGGCACCAGTCTCTTCGGAGGCGTGGGTTCGAATCCCACCGTTGCCACTTTTTACGTCTCATTTTTGTGCCGTTGCGGTGTGTTCTCGTGGGGTAGGACGCAGCTCTTGTGACGCGCGTGTTGTGTAGGTAGCGTGGCCGAGCGGTCTAAGGCGCTGGTTTCAGGCACCATTCTCTTCGGAGGCGTGGGTTCCAATCCCACTCCTGCCAAACGTGTAATGTTTCCTGTGTCGAAGGCAGGTGCACTCATTGCCCGCAAAGGAAACAGCACAACAAGGCGTGAGCGTCTGCTTGGTGAATTGCCGTAGAACAGTGCGTGGTGCAACGACAGGATTTGTAGGCACCTTTTGCTCTCATCATTGCTGGCGTCCGTCTCCCCGAAATGCGTCCGGGGCACGCCGTTCTATAACGCGAGAGAGCGGATTTTTTACAGTTGTCGTCAGTTAACCGTGGGTGGCTGCTGCGTTCGCTGGAAAGAGCACTGCCGTCGTTATCCGGTGTGGTCTAGTGGCTAGGATACCTGGCTCTCACCCAGGAGGCCCGGGTTCGATTCCCGGTACCGGAATCGCGCGTTTTTGTTGCTCCTCTTATGCGACTTGTCTCGACTTTGCTCGACTGACGCTACGCTGACGCGTGCAGAAAGCTACGTTAAGTATGATTCACGGCAACACCTGACGGCGAGAGAGATGAAGCGTCTATCCACTTGTTATCCAGCCACATACCTGTAGTCAAGAGGCTTGGGGGACTGCAAGACATTGCCACGGAGGTGAATGCAGCTAACCACTGTAGTTAGTGTCCTGACAGCGCAGGCACGTTCATTTGCTCGTATACATGTGATGGAGACCGTGTCTCACACTGCTGTGGCGTACACCTTGGCCTAGGCTCTGCTGTGTATCGCCACTTGCATTACAGGCAGCTGCTTTCGCGGGCGCGTCCGTGGCCGTGATCGTCTAGTGGTTAGGACATTGCGTTGTGGCCGCAATAACCCAGGTTCGAATCCTGGTCACGGCAATTTTGAAAGTTTTGCCTTGCTGCCGTTGCAATGACGAGTACTCGAAATGACAGTACTCTCTTGATTTTTTCACTCGTGTTCCGCAGGCCGCAGTTTGCCCTACCACTTCATCCCCAACACGTAATGTCGCCTCCTAGAGCGCAGACGTCCGCTGCTCTCTGTAGTCGAAAAGGGCAGTTGTTTGAAGTGCGATGGATGAGCAGCCAGTCCCAGCAGAACCGGAAGCTGTGGCGTGCACTGTTTGTACAAATGCTAGGAACACTGGCGCACCAAGCAGCGCATGTAGCGTGGCCGAGCGCTTTAAGGCGCTGGTTTAAGGCACCAGACTCTCTGTAGGCGCGGTTTCGAATCCCGTAGCTGCCGGGGGCTTTGCTGTGATCGCGTTAAGCTGCCGCTTTTTCTTCAAGTGTAACCTCCTTGAGCTCACATATGTTTGATACATGGAGCATTCTAGCTCCGCCTGACAGTTACAGCTACGATACTTTAGTGGTTACGGAAAGCCCAGGTTCGAAACCTGGTCACGGCACGAAAACGTCTCTTGACGCTGTCTCCTTAACTGCGACAGCTACAGACAAGTGGCGTCGCTACCATACGGCGGGCACGGCTTTTTCTTGCTGTGGATGGCCTAAAGAGACGCTTCCAGTGGGAGAGCAGTGGAAATACATGGCACGGCGATTGCCAAGATACTTCCATTTCGAAGTGATCTTTGTAGTACAAACGAAACGTTTTGCGGCTGCTGCTCCAACGGTAACGTGGCCGAGCGGTCTAAGGCGCTGGTTTTAGGCACCAGTCTCTTCGGAGGCGTGGGTTCGAATCCCACCGTTGCCACTTTTTACGTCTCATTTTTGTGCCGTTGCGGTGTGTTCTCGTGGGGTAGGACGCAGCTCTTGTGACGCGCGTGTTGTGTAGGTAGCGTGGCCGAGCGGTCTAAGGCGCTGGTTTCAGGCACCATTCTCTTCGGAGGCGTGGGTTCCAATCCCACTCCTGCCAAACGTGTAATGTTTCCTGTGTCGAAGGCAGGTGCACTCATTGCCCGCAAAGGAAACAGCACAACAAGGCGTGAGCGTCTGCTTGGTGAATTGCCGTAGAACAGTGCGTGGTGCAACGACAGGATTTGTAGGCACCTTTTGCTCTCATCATTGCTGGCGTCCGTCTCCCCGAAATGCGTCCGGGGCACGCCGTTCTATAACGCGAGAGAGCGGATTTTTTACAGTTGTCGTCAGTTAACCGTGGGTGGCTGCTGCGTTCGCTGGAAAGAGCACTGCCGTCGTTATCCGGTGTGGTCTAGTGGCTAGGATACCTGGCTCTCACCCAGGAGGCCCGGGTTCGATTCCCGGTACCGGAATCGCGCGTTTTTGTTGCTCCTCTTATGCGACTTGTCTCGACTTTGCTCGACTGACGCTACGCTGACGCGTGCAGAAAGCTACGTTAAGTATGATTCACGGCAACACCTGACGGCGAGAGAGATGAAGCGTCTATCCACTTGTTATCCAGCCACATACCTGTAGTCAAGAGGCTTGGGGGACTGCAAGACATTGCCACGGAGGTGAATGCAGCTAACCACTGTAGTTAGTGTCCTGACAGCGCAGGCACGTTCATTTGCTCGTATACATGTGATGGAGACCGTGTCTCACACTGCTGTGGCGTACACCTTGGCCTAGGCTCTGCTGTGTATCGCCACTTGCATTACAGGCAGCTGCTTTCGCGGGCGCGTCCGTGGCCGTGATCGTCTAGTGGTTAGGACATTGCGTTGTGGCCGCAATAACCCAGGTTCGAATCCTGGTCACGGCAATTTTGAAAGTTTTGCCTTGCTGCCGTTGCAATGACGAGTACTCGAAATGACAGTACTCTCTTGATTTTTTCACTCGTGTTCCGCAGGCCGCAGTTTGCCCTACCACTTCATCCCCAACACGTAATGTCGCCTCCTAGAGCGCAGACGTCCGCTGCTCTCTGTAGTCGAAAAGGGCAGTTGTTTGAAGTGCGATGGATGAGCAGCCAGTCCCAGCAGAACCGGAAGCTGTGGCGTGCACTGTTTGTACAAATGCTAGGAACACTGGCGCACCAAGCAGCGCATGTAGCGTGGCCGAGCGCTTTAAGGCGCTGGTTTAAGGCACCAGACTCTCTGTAGGCGCGGTTTCGAATCCCGTAGCTGCCGGGGGCTTTGCTGTGATCGCGTTAAGCTGCCGCTTTTTCTTCAAGTGTAACCTCCTTGAGCTCACATATGTTTGATACATGGAGCATTCTAGCTCCGCCTGACAGTTACAGCTACGATACTTTAGTGGTTACGGAAAGCCCAGGTTCGAAACCTGGTCACGGCACGAAAACGTCTCTTGACGCTGTCTCCTTAACTGCGACAGCTACAGACAAGTGGCGTCGCTACCATACGGCGGGCACGGCTTTTTCTTGCTGTGGATGGCCTAAAGAGACGCTTCCAGTGGGAGAGCAGTGGAAATACATGGCACGGCGATTGCCAAGATACTTCCATTTCGAAGTGATCTTTGTAGTACAAACGAAACGTTTTGCGGCTGCTGCTCCAACGGTAACGTGGCCGAGCGGTCTAAGGCGCTGGTTTTAGGCACCAGTCTCTTCGGAGGCGTGGGTTCGAATCCCACCGTTGCCACTTTTTACGTCTCATTTTTGTGCCGTTGCGGTGTGTTCTCGTGGGGTAGGACGCAGCTCTTGTGACGCGCGTGTTGTGTAGGTAGCGTGGCCGAGCGGTCTAAGGCGCTGGTTTCAGGCACCATTCTCTTCGGAGGCGTGGGTTCCAATCCCACTCCTGCCAAACGTGTAATGTTTCCTGTGTCGAAGGCAGGTGCACTCATTGCCCGCAAAGGAAACAGCACAACAAGGCGTGAGCGTCTGCTTGGTGAATTGCCGTAGAACAGTGCGTGGTGCAACGACAGGATTTGTAGGCACCTTTTGCTCTCATCATTGCTGGCGTCCGTCTCCCCGAAATGCGTCCGGGGCACGCCGTTCTATAACGCGAGAGAGCGGATTTTTTACAGTTGTCGTCAGTTAACCGTGGGTGGCTGCTGCGTTCGCTGGAAAGAGCACTGCCGTCGTTATCCGGTGTGGTCTAGTGGCTAGGATACCTGGCTCTCACCCAGGAGGCCCGGGTTCGATTCCCGGTACCGGAATCGCGCGTTTTTGTTGCTCCTCTTATGCGACTTGTCTCGACTTTGCTCGACTGACGCTACGCTGACGCGTGCAGAAAGCTACGTTAAGTATGATTCACGGCAACACCTGACGGCGAGAGAGATGAAGCGTCTATCCACTTGTTATCCAGCCACATACCTGTAGTCAAGAGGCTTGGGGGACTGCAAGACATTGCCACGGAGGTGAATGCAGCTAACCACTGTAGTTAGTGTCCTGACAGCGCAGGCACGTTCATTTGCTCGTATACATGTGATGGAGACCGTGTCTCACACTGCTGTGGCGTACACCTTGGCCTAGGCTCTGCTGTGTATCGCCACTTGCATTACAGGCAGCTGCTTTCGCGGGCGCGTCCGTGGCCGTGATCGTCTAGTGGTTAGGACATTGCGTTGTGGCCGCAATAACCCAGGTTCGAATCCTGGTCACGGCAATTTTGAAAGTTTTGCCTTGCTGCCGTTGCAATGACGAGTACTCGAAATGACAGTACTCTCTTGATTTTTTCACTCGTGTTCCGCAGGCCGCAGTTTGCCCTACCACTTCATCCCCAACACGTAATGTCGCCTCCTAGAGCGCAGACGTCCGCTGCTCTCTGTAGTCGAAAAGGGCAGTTGTTTGAAGTGCGATGGATGAGCAGCCAGTCCCAGCAGAACCGGAAGCTGTGGCGTGCACTGTTTGTACAAATGCTAGGAACACTGGCGCACCAAGCAGCGCATGTAGCGTGGCCGAGCGCTTTAAGGCGCTGGTTTAAGGCACCAGACTCTCTGTAGGCGCGGTTTCGAATCCCGTAGCTGCCGGGGGCTTTGCTGTGATCGCGTTAAGCTGCCGCTTTTTCTTCAAGTGTAACCTCCTTGAGCTCACATATGTTTGATACATGGAGCATTCTAGCTCCGCCTGACAGTTACAGCTACGATACTTTAGTGGTTACGGAAAGCCCAGGTTCGAAACCTGGTCACGGCACGAAAACGTCTCTTGACGCTGTCTCCTTAACTGCGACAGCTACAGACAAGTGGCGTCGCTACCATACGGCGGGCACGGCTTTTTCTTGCTGTGGATGGCCTAAAGAGACGCTTCCAGTGGGAGAGCAGTGGAAATACATGGCACGGCGATTGCCAAGATACTTCCATTTCGAAGTGATCTTTGTAGTACAAACGAAACGTTTTGCGGCTGCTGCTCCAACGGTAACGTGGCCGAGCGGTCTAAGGCGCTGGTTTTAGGCACCAGTCTCTTCGGAGGCGTGGGTTCGAATCCCACCGTTGCCACTTTTTACGTCTCATTTTTGTGCCGTTGCGGTGTGTTCTCGTGGGGTAGGACGCAGCTCTTGTGACGCGCGTGTTGTGTAGGTAGCGTGGCCGAGCGGTCTAAGGCGCTGGTTTCAGGCACCATTCTCTTCGGAGGCGTGGGTTCCAATCCCACTCCTGCCAAACGTGTAATGTTTCCTGTGTCGAAGGCAGGTGCACTCATTGCCCGCAAAGGAAACAGCACAACAAGGCGTGAGCGTCTGCTTGGTGAATTGCCGTAGAACAGTGCGTGGTGCAACGACAGGATTTGTAGGCACCTTTTGCTCTCATCATTGCTGGCGTCCGTCTCCCCGAAATGCGTCCGGGGCACGCCGTTCTATAACGCGAGAGAGCGGATTTTTTACAGTTGTCGTCAGTTAACCGTGGGTGGCTGCTGCGTTCGCTGGAAAGAGCACTGCCGTCGTTATCCGGTGTGGTCTAGTGGCTAGGATACCTGGCTCTCACCCAGGAGGCCCGGGTTCGATTCCCGGTACCGGAATCGCGCGTTTTTGTTGCTCCTCTTATGCGACTTGTCTCGACTTTGCTCGACTGACGCTACGCTGACGCGTGCAGAAAGCTACGTTAAGTATGATTCACGGCAACACCTGACGGCGAGAGAGATGAAGCGTCTATCCACTTGTTATCCAGCCACATACCTGTAGTCAAGAGGCTTGGGGGACTGCAAGACATTGCCACGGAGGTGAATGCAGCTAACCACTGTAGTTAGTGTCCTGACAGCGCAGGCACGTTCATTTGCTCGTATACATGTGATGGAGACCGTGTCTCACACTGCTGTGGCGTACACCTTGGCCTAGGCTCTGCTGTGTATCGCCACTTGCATTACAGGCAGCTGCTTTCGCGGGCGCGTCCGTGGCCGTGATCGTCTAGTGGTTAGGACATTGCGTTGTGGCCGCAATAACCCAGGTTCGAATCCTGGTCACGGCAATTTTGAAAGTTTTGCCTTGCTGCCGTTGCAATGACGAGTACTCGAAATGACAGTACTCTCTTGATTTTTTCACTCGTGTTCCGCAGGCCGCAGTTTGCCCTACCACTTCATCCCCAACACGTAATGTCGCCTCCTAGAGCGCAGACGTCCGCTGCTCTCTGTAGTCGAAAAGGGCAGTTGTTTGAAGTGCGATGGATGAGCAGCCAGTCCCAGCAGAACCGGAAGCTGTGGCGTGCACTGTTTGTACAAATGCTAGGAACACTGGCGCACCAAGCAGCGCATGTAGCGTGGCCGAGCGCTTTAAGGCGCTGGTTTAAGGCACCAGACTCTCTGTAGGCGCGGTTTCGAATCCCGTAGCTGCCGGGGGCTTTGCTGTGATCGCGTTAAGCTGCCGCTTTTTCTTCAAGTGTAACCTCCTTGAGCTCACATATGTTTGATACATGGAGCATTCTAGCTCCGCCTGACAGTTACAGCTACGATACTTTAGTGGTTACGGAAAGCCCAGGTTCGAAACCTGGTCACGGCACGAAAACGTCTCTTGACGCTGTCTCCTTAACTGCGACAGCTACAGACAAGTGGCGTCGCTACCATACGGCGGGCACGGCTTTTTCTTGCTGTGGATGGCCTAAAGAGACGCTTCCAGTGGGAGAGCAGTGGAAATACATGGCACGGCGATTGCCAAGATACTTCCATTTCGAAGTGATCTTTGTAGTACAAACGAAACGTTTTGCGGCTGCTGCTCCAACGGTAACGTGGCCGAGCGGTCTAAGGCGCTGGTTTTAGGCACCAGTCTCTTCGGAGGCGTGGGTTCGAATCCCACCGTTGCCACTTTTTACGTCTCATTTTTGTGCCGTTGCGGTGTGTTCTCGTGGGGTAGGACGCAGCTCTTGTGACGCGCGTGTTGTGTAGGTAGCGTGGCCGAGCGGTCTAAGGCGCTGGTTTCAGGCACCATTCTCTTCGGAGGCGTGGGTTCCAATCCCACTCCTGCCAAACGTGTAATGTTTCCTGTGTCGAAGGCAGGTGCACTCATTGCCCGCAAAGGAAACAGCACAACAAGGCGTGAGCGTCTGCTTGGTGAATTGCCGTAGAACAGTGCGTGGTGCAACGACAGGATTTGTAGGCACCTTTTGCTCTCATCATTGCTGGCGTCCGTCTCCCCGAAATGCGTCCGGGGCACGCCGTTCTATAACGCGAGAGAGCGGATTTTTTACAGTTGTCGTCAGTTAACCGTGGGTGGCTGCTGCGTTCGCTGGAAAGAGCACTGCCGTCGTTATCCGGTGTGGTCTAGTGGCTAGGATACCTGGCTCTCACCCAGGAGGCCCGGGTTCGATTCCCGGTACCGGAATCGCGCGTTTTTGTTGCTCCTCTTATGCGACTTGTCTCGACTTTGCTCGACTGACGCTACGCTGACGCGTGCAGAAAGCTACGTTAAGTATGATTCACGGCAACACCTGACGGCGAGAGAGATGAAGCGTCTATCCACTTGTTATCCAGCCACATACCTGTAGTCAAGAGGCTTGGGGGACTGCAAGACATTGCCACGGAGGTGAATGCAGCTAACCACTGTAGTTAGTGTCCTGACAGCGCAGGCACGTTCATTTGCTCGTATACATGTGATGGAGACCGTGTCTCACACTGCTGTGGCGTACACCTTGGCCTAGGCTCTGCTGTGTATCGCCACTTGCATTACAGGCAGCTGCTTTCGCGGGCGCGTCCGTGGCCGTGATCGTCTAGTGGTTAGGACATTGCGTTGTGGCCGCAATAACCCAGGTTCGAATCCTGGTCACGGCAATTTTGAAAGTTTTGCCTTGCTGCCGTTGCAATGACGAGTACTCGAAATGACAGTACTCTCTTGATTTTTTCACTCGTGTTCCGCAGGCCGCAGTTTGCCCTACCACTTCATCCCCAACACGTAATGTCGCCTCCTAGAGCGCAGACGTCCGCTGCTCTCTGTAGTCGAAAAGGGCAGTTGTTTGAAGTGCGATGGATGAGCAGCCAGTCCCAGCAGAACCGGAAGCTGTGGCGTGCACTGTTTGTACAAATGCTAGGAACACTGGCGCACCAAGCAGCGCATGTAGCGTGGCCGAGCGCTTTAAGGCGCTGGTTTAAGGCACCAGACTCTCTGTAGGCGCGGTTTCGAATCCCGTAGCTGCCGGGGGCTTTGCTGTGATCGCGTTAAGCTGCCGCTTTTTCTTCAAGTGTAACCTCCTTGAGCTCACATATGTTTGATACATGGAGCATTCTAGCTCCGCCTGACAGTTACAGCTACGATACTTTAGTGGTTACGGAAAGCCCAGGTTCGAAACCTGGTCACGGCACGAAAACGTCTCTTGACGCTGTCTCCTTAACTGCGACAGCTACAGACAAGTGGCGTCGCTACCATACGGCGGGCACGGCTTTTTCTTGCTGTGGATGGCCTAAAGAGACGCTTCCAGTGGGAGAGCAGTGGAAATACATGGCACGGCGATTGCCAAGATACTTCCATTTCGAAGTGATCTTTGTAGTACAAACGAAACGTTTTGCGGCTGCTGCTCCAACGGTAACGTGGCCGAGCGGTCTAAGGCGCTGGTTTTAGGCACCAGTCTCTTCGGAGGCGTGGGTTCGAATCCCACCGTTGCCACTTTTTACGTCTCATTTTTGTGCCGTTGCGGTGTGTTCTCGTGGGGTAGGACGCAGCTCTTGTGACGCGCGTGTTGTGTAGGTAGCGTGGCCGAGCGGTCTAAGGCGCTGGTTTCAGGCACCATTCTCTTCGGAGGCGTGGGTTCCAATCCCACTCCTGCCAAACGTGTAATGTTTCCTGTGTCGAAGGCAGGTGCACTCATTGCCCGCAAAGGAAACAGCACAACAAGGCGTGAGCGTCTGCTTGGTGAATTGCCGTAGAACAGTGCGTGGTGCAACGACAGGATTTGTAGGCACCTTTTGCTCTCATCATTGCTGGCGTCCGTCTCCCCGAAATGCGTCCGGGGCACGCCGTTCTATAACGCGAGAGAGCGGATTTTTTACAGTTGTCGTCAGTTAACCGTGGGTGGCTGCTGCGTTCGCTGGAAAGAGCACTGCCGTCGTTATCCGGTGTGGTCTAGTGGCTAGGATACCTGGCTCTCACCCAGGAGGCCCGGGTTCGATTCCCGGTACCGGAATCGCGCGTTTTTGTTGCTCCTCTTATGCGACTTGTCTCGACTTTGCTCGACTGACGCTACGCTGACGCGTGCAGAAAGCTACGTTAAGTATGATTCACGGCAACACCTGACGGCGAGAGAGATGAAGCGTCTATCCACTTGTTATCCAGCCACATACCTGTAGTCAAGAGGCTTGGGGGACTGCAAGACATTGCCACGGAGGTGAATGCAGCTAACCACTGTAGTTAGTGTCCTGACAGCGCAGGCACGTTCATTTGCTCGTATACATGTGATGGAGACCGTGTCTCACACTGCTGTGGCGTACACCTTGGCCTAGGCTCTGCTGTGTATCGCCACTTGCATTACAGGCAGCTGCTTTCGCGGGCGCGTCCGTGGCCGTGATCGTCTAGTGGTTAGGACATTGCGTTGTGGCCGCAATAACCCAGGTTCGAATCCTGGTCACGGCAATTTTGAAAGTTTTGCCTTGCTGCCGTTGCAATGACGAGTACTCGAAATGACAGTACTCTCTTGATTTTTTCACTCGTGTTCCGCAGGCCGCAGTTTGCCCTACCACTTCATCCCCAACACGTAATGTCGCCTCCTAGAGCGCAGACGTCCGCTGCTCTCTGTAGTCGAAAAGGGCAGTTGTTTGAAGTGCGATGGATGAGCAGCCAGTCCCAGCAGAACCGGAAGCTGTGGCGTGCACTGTTTGTACAAATGCTAGGAACACTGGCGCACCAAGCAGCGCATGTAGCGTGGCCGAGCGCTTTAAGGCGCTGGTTTAAGGCACCAGACTCTCTGTAGGCGCGGTTTCGAATCCCGTAGCTGCCGGGGGCTTTGCTGTGATCGCGTTAAGCTGCCGCTTTTTCTTCAAGTGTAACCTCCTTGAGCTCACATATGTTTGATACATGGAGCATTCTAGCTCCGCCTGACAGTTACAGCTACGATACTTTAGTGGTTACGGAAAGCCCAGGTTCGAAACCTGGTCACGGCACGAAAACGTCTCTTGACGCTGTCTCCTTAACTGCGACAGCTACAGACAAGTGGCGTCGCTACCATACGGCGGGCACGGCTTTTTCTTGCTGTGGATGGCCTAAAGAGACGCTTCCAGTGGGAGAGCAGTGGAAATACATGGCACGGCGATTGCCAAGATACTTCCATTTCGAAGTGATCTTTGTAGTACAAACGAAACGTTTTGCGGCTGCTGCTCCAACGGTAACGTGGCCGAGCGGTCTAAGGCGCTGGTTTTAGGCACCAGTCTCTTCGGAGGCGTGGGTTCGAATCCCACCGTTGCCACTTTTTACGTCTCATTTTTGTGCCGTTGCGGTGTGTTCTCGTGGGGTAGGACGCAGCTCTTGTGACGCGCGTGTTGTGTAGGTAGCGTGGCCGAGCGGTCTAAGGCGCTGGTTTCAGGCACCATTCTCTTCGGAGGCGTGGGTTCCAATCCCACTCCTGCCAAACGTGTAATGTTTCCTGTGTCGAAGGCAGGTGCACTCATTGCCCGCAAAGGAAACAGCACAACAAGGCGTGAGCGTCTGCTTGGTGAATTGCCGTAGAACAGTGCGTGGTGCAACGACAGGATTTGTAGGCACCTTTTGCTCTCATCATTGCTGGCGTCCGTCTCCCCGAAATGCGTCCGGGGCACGCCGTTCTATAACGCGAGAGAGCGGATTTTTTACAGTTGTCGTCAGTTAACCGTGGGTGGCTGCTGCGTTCGCTGGAAAGAGCACTGCCGTCGTTATCCGGTGTGGTCTAGTGGCTAGGATACCTGGCTCTCACCCAGGAGGCCCGGGTTCGATTCCCGGTACCGGAATCGCGCGTTTTTGTTGCTCCTCTTATGCGACTTGTCTCGACTTTGCTCGACTGACGCTACGCTGACGCGTGCAGAAAGCTACGTTAAGTATGATTCACGGCAACACCTGACGGCGAGAGAGATGAAGCGTCTATCCACTTGTTATCCAGCCACATACCTGTAGTCAAGAGGCTTGGGGGACTGCAAGACATTGCCACGGAGGTGAATGCAGCTAACCACTGTAGTTAGTGTCCTGACAGCGCAGGCACGTTCATTTGCTCGTATACATGTGATGGAGACCGTGTCTCACACTGCTGTGGCGTACACCTTGGCCTAGGCTCTGCTGTGTATCGCCACTTGCATTACAGGCAGCTGCTTTCGCGGGCGCGTCCGTGGCCGTGATCGTCTAGTGGTTAGGACATTGCGTTGTGGCCGCAATAACCCAGGTTCGAATCCTGGTCACGGCAATTTTGAAAGTTTTGCCTTGCTGCCGTTGCAATGACGAGTACTCGAAATGACAGTACTCTCTTGATTTTTTCACTCGTGTTCCGCAGGCCGCAGTTTGCCCTACCACTTCATCCCCAACACGTAATGTCGCCTCCTAGAGCGCAGACGTCCGCTGCTCTCTGTAGTCGAAAAGGGCAGTTGTTTGAAGTGCGATGGATGAGCAGCCAGTCCCAGCAGAACCGGAAGCTGTGGCGTGCACTGTTTGTACAAATGCTAGGAACACTGGCGCACCAAGCAGCGCATGTAGCGTGGCCGAGCGCTTTAAGGCGCTGGTTTAAGGCACCAGACTCTCTGTAGGCGCGGTTTCGAATCCCGTAGCTGCCGGGGGCTTTGCTGTGATCGCGTTAAGCTGCCGCTTTTTCTTCAAGTGTAACCTCCTTGAGCTCACATATGTTTGATACATGGAGCATTCTAGCTCCGCCTGACAGTTACAGCTACGATACTTTAGTGGTTACGGAAAGCCCAGGTTCGAAACCTGGTCACGGCACGAAAACGTCTCTTGACGCTGTCTCCTTAACTGCGACAGCTACAGACAAGTGGCGTCGCTACCATACGGCGGGCACGGCTTTTTCTTGCTGTGGATGGCCTAAAGAGACGCTTCCAGTGGGAGAGCAGTGGAAATACATGGCACGGCGATTGCCAAGATACTTCCATTTCGAAGTGATCTTTGTAGTACAAACGAAACGTTTTGCGGCTGCTGCTCCAACGGTAACGTGGCCGAGCGGTCTAAGGCGCTGGTTTTAGGCACCAGTCTCTTCGGAGGCGTGGGTTCGAATCCCACCGTTGCCACTTTTTACGTCTCATTTTTGTGCCGTTGCGGTGTGTTCTCGTGGGGTAGGACGCAGCTCTTGTGACGCGCGTGTTGTGTAGGTAGCGTGGCCGAGCGGTCTAAGGCGCTGGTTTCAGGCACCATTCTCTTCGGAGGCGTGGGTTCCAATCCCACTCCTGCCAAACGTGTAATGTTTCCTGTGTCGAAGGCAGGTGCACTCATTGCCCGCAAAGGAAACAGCACAACAAGGCGTGAGCGTCTGCTTGGTGAATTGCCGTAGAACAGTGCGTGGTGCAACGACAGGATTTGTAGGCACCTTTTGCTCTCATCATTGCTGGCGTCCGTCTCCCCGAAATGCGTCCGGGGCACGCCGTTCTATAACGCGAGAGAGCGGATTTTTTACAGTTGTCGTCAGTTAACCGTGGGTGGCTGCTGCGTTCGCTGGAAAGAGCACTGCCGTCGTTATCCGGTGTGGTCTAGTGGCTAGGATACCTGGCTCTCACCCAGGAGGCCCGGGTTCGATTCCCGGTACCGGAATCGCGCGTTTTTGTTGCTCCTCTTATGCGACTTGTCTCGACTTTGCTCGACTGACGCTACGCTGACGCGTGCAGAAAGCTACGTTAAGTATGATTCACGGCAACACCTGACGGCGAGAGAGATGAAGCGTCTATCCACTTGTTATCCAGCCACATACCTGTAGTCAAGAGGCTTGGGGGACTGCAAGACATTGCCACGGAGGTGAATGCAGCTAACCACTGTAGTTAGTGTCCTGACAGCGCAGGCACGTTCATTTGCTCGTATACATGTGATGGAGACCGTGTCTCACACTGCTGTGGCGTACACCTTGGCCTAGGCTCTGCTGTGTATCGCCACTTGCATTACAGGCAGCTGCTTTCGCGGGCGCGTCCGTGGCCGTGATCGTCTAGTGGTTAGGACATTGCGTTGTGGCCGCAATAACCCAGGTTCGAATCCTGGTCACGGCAATTTTGAAAGTTTTGCCTTGCTGCCGTTGCAATGACGAGTACTCGAAATGACAGTACTCTCTTGATTTTTTCACTCGTGTTCCGCAGGCCGCAGTTTGCCCTACCACTTCATCCCCAACACGTAATGTCGCCTCCTAGAGCGCAGACGTCCGCTGCTCTCTGTAGTCGAAAAGGGCAGTTGTTTGAAGTGCGATGGATGAGCAGCCAGTCCCAGCAGAACCGGAAGCTGTGGCGTGCACTGTTTGTACAAATGCTAGGAACACTGGCGCACCAAGCAGCGCATGTAGCGTGGCCGAGCGCTTTAAGGCGCTGGTTTAAGGCACCAGACTCTCTGTAGGCGCGGTTTCGAATCCCGTAGCTGCCGGGGGCTTTGCTGTGATCGCGTTAAGCTGCCGCTTTTTCTTCAAGTGTAACCTCCTTGAGCTCACATATGTTTGATACATGGAGCATTCTAGCTCCGCCTGACAGTTACAGCTACGATACTTTAGTGGTTACGGAAAGCCCAGGTTCGAAACCTGGTCACGGCACGAAAACGTCTCTTGACGCTGTCTCCTTAACTGCGACAGCTACAGACAAGTGGCGTCGCTACCATACGGCGGGCACGGCTTTTTCTTGCTGTGGATGGCCTAAAGAGACGCTTCCAGTGGGAGAGCAGTGGAAATACATGGCACGGCGATTGCCAAGATACTTCCATTTCGAAGTGATCTTTGTAGTACAAACGAAACGTTTTGCGGCTGCTGCTCCAACGGTAACGTGGCCGAGCGGTCTAAGGCGCTGGTTTTAGGCACCAGTCTCTTCGGAGGCGTGGGTTCGAATCCCACCGTTGCCACTTTTTACGTCTCATTTTTGTGCCGTTGCGGTGTGTTCTCGTGGGGTAGGACGCAGCTCTTGTGACGCGCGTGTTGTGTAGGTAGCGTGGCCGAGCGGTCTAAGGCGCTGGTTTCAGGCACCATTCTCTTCGGAGGCGTGGGTTCCAATCCCACTCCTGCCAA
Source organism: Schistocerca piceifrons (assembly GCF_021461385.2). Classification (NCBI taxonomy): domain Eukaryota; kingdom Metazoa; phylum Arthropoda; class Insecta; order Orthoptera; family Acrididae; genus Schistocerca; species Schistocerca piceifrons. Next base: position 41,766 of record NW_025728532.1, on the reverse strand, counting down.
ACGTGTAATGTTTCCTGTGTCGAAGGCAGGTGCACTCATTGCCCGCAAAGGAAACAGCACAACAAGGCGTGAGCGTCTGCTTGGTGAATTGCCGTAGAACAGTGCGTGGTGCAACGACAGGATTTGTAGGCACCTTTTGCTCTCATCATTGCTGGCGTCCGTCTCCCCGAAATGCGTCCGGGGCACGCCGTTCTATAACGCGAGAGAGCGGATTTTTTACAGTTGTCGTCAGTTAACCGTGGGTGGCTGCTGCGTTCGCTGGAAAGAGCACTGCCGTCGTTATCCGGTGTGGTCTAGTGGCTAGGATACCTGGCTCTCACCCAGGAGGCCCGGGTTCGATTCCCGGTACCGGAATCGCGCGTTTTTGTTGCTCCTCTTATGCGACTTGTCTCGACTTTGCTCGACTGACGCTACGCTGACGCGTGCAGAAAGCTACGTTAAGTATGATTCACGGCAACACCTGACGGCGAGAGAGATGAAGCGTCTATCCACTTGTTATCCAGCCACATACCTGTAGTCAAGAGGCTTGGGGGACTGCAAGACATTGCCACGGAGGTGAATGCAGCTAACCACTGTAGTTAGTGTCCTGACAGCGCAGGCACGTTCATTTGCTCGTATACATGTGATGGAGACCGTGTCTCACACTGCTGTGGCGTACACCTTGGCCTAGGCTCTGCTGTGTATCGCCACTTGCATTACAGGCAGCTGCTTTCGCGGGCGCGTCCGTGGCCGTGATCGTCTAGTGGTTAGGACATTGCGTTGTGGCCGCAATAACCCAGGTTCGAATCCTGGTCACGGCAATTTTGAAAGTTTTGCCTTGCTGCCGTTGCAATGACGAGTACTCGAAATGACAGTACTCTCTTGATTTTTTCACTCGTGTTCCGCAGGCCGCAGTTTGCCCTACCACTTCATCCCCAACACGTAATGTCGCCTCCTAGAGCGCAGACGTCCGCTGCTCTCTGTAGTCGAAAAGGGCAGTTGTTTGAAGTGCGATGGATGAGCAGCCAGTCCCAGCAGAACCGGAAGCTGTGGCGTGCACTGTTTGTACAAATGCTAGGAACACTGGCGCACCAAGCAGCGCATGTAGCGTGGCCGAGCGCTTTAAGGCGCTGGTTTAAGGCACCAGACTCTCTGTAGGCGCGGTTTCGAATCCCGTAGCTGCCGGGGGCTTTGCTGTGATCGCGTTAAGCTGCCGCTTTTTCTTCAAGTGTAACCTCCTTGAGCTCACATATGTTTGATACATGGAGCATTCTAGCTCCGCCTGACAGTTACAGCTACGATACTTTAGTGGTTACGGAAAGCCCAGGTTCGAAACCTGGTCACGGCACGAAAACGTCTCTTGACGCTGTCTCCTTAACTGCGACAGCTACAGACAAGTGGCGTCGCTACCATACGGCGGGCACGGCTTTTTCTTGCTGTGGATGGCCTAAAGAGACGCTTCCAGTGGGAGAGCAGTGGAAATACATGGCACGGCGATTGCCAAGATACTTCCATTTCGAAGTGATCTTTGTAGTACAAACGAAACGTTTTGCGGCTGCTGCTCCAACGGTAACGTGGCCGAGCGGTCTAAGGCGCTGGTTTTAGGCACCAGTCTCTTCGGAGGCGTGGGTTCGAATCCCACCGTTGCCACTTTTTACGTCTCATTTTTGTGCCGTTGCGGTGTGTTCTCGTGGGGTAGGACGCAGCTCTTGTGACGCGCGTGTTGTGTAGGTAGCGTGGCCGAGCGGTCTAAGGCGCTGGTTTCAGGCACCATTCTCTTCGGAGGCGTGGGTTCCAATCCCACTCCTGCCAAACGTGTAATGTTTCCTGTGTCGAAGGCAGGTGCACTCATTGCCCGCAAAGGAAACAGCACAACAAGGCGTGAGCGTCTGCTTGGTGAATTGCCGTAGAACAGTGCGTGGTGCAACGACAGGATTTGTAGGCACCTTTTGCTCTCATCATTGCTGGCGTCCGTCTCCCCGAAATGCGTCCGGGGCACGCCGTTCTATAACGCGAGAGAGCGGATTTTTTACAGTTGTCGTCAGTTAACCGTGGGTGGCTGCTGCGTTCGCTGGAAAGAGCACTGCCGTCGTTATCCGGTGTGGTCTAGTGGCTAGGATACCTGGCTCTCACCCAGGAGGCCCGGGTTCGATTCCCGGTACCGGAATCGCGCGTTTTTGTTGCTCCTCTTATGCGACTTGTCTCGACTTTGCTCGACTGACGCTACGCTGACGCGTGCAGAAAGCTACGTTAAGTATGATTCACGGCAACACCTGACGGCGAGAGAGATGAAGCGTCTATCCACTTGTTATCCAGCCACATACCTGTAGTCAAGAGGCTTGGGGGACTGCAAGACATTGCCACGGAGGTGAATGCAGCTAACCACTGTAGTTAGTGTCCTGACAGCGCAGGCACGTTCATTTGCTCGTATACATGTGATGGAGACCGTGTCTCACACTGCTGTGGCGTACACCTTGGCCTAGGCTCTGCTGTGTATCGCCACTTGCATTACAGGCAGCTGCTTTCGCGGGCGCGTCCGTGGCCGTGATCGTCTAGTGGTTAGGACATTGCGTTGTGGCCGCAATAACCCAGGTTCGAATCCTGGTCACGGCAATTTTGAAAGTTTTGCCTTGCTGCCGTTGCAATGACGAGTACTCGAAATGACAGTACTCTCTTGATTTTTTCACTCGTGTTCCGCAGGCCGCAGTTTGCCCTACCACTTCATCCCCAACACGTAATGTCGCCTCCTAGAGCGCAGACGTCCGCTGCTCTCTGTAGTCGAAAAGGGCAGTTGTTTGAAGTGCGATGGATGAGCAGCCAGTCCCAGCAGAACCGGAAGCTGTGGCGTGCACTGTTTGTACAAATGCTAGGAACACTGGCGCACCAAGCAGCGCATGTAGCGTGGCCGAGCGCTTTAAGGCGCTGGTTTAAGGCACCAGACTCTCTGTAGGCGCGGTTTCGAATCCCGTAGCTGCCGGGGGCTTTGCTGTGATCGCGTTAAGCTGCCGCTTTTTCTTCAAGTGTAACCTCCTTGAGCTCACATATGTTTGATACATGGAGCATTCTAGCTCCGCCTGACAGTTACAGCTACGATACTTTAGTGGTTACGGAAAGCCCAGGTTCGAAACCTGGTCACGGCACGAAAACGTCTCTTGACGCTGTCTCCTTAACTGCGACAGCTACAGACAAGTGGCGTCGCTACCATACGGCGGGCACGGCTTTTTCTTGCTGTGGATGGCCTAAAGAGACGCTTCCAGTGGGAGAGCAGTGGAAATACATGGCACGGCGATTGCCAAGATACTTCCATTTCGAAGTGATCTTTGTAGTACAAACGAAACGTTTTGCGGCTGCTGCTCCAACGGTAACGTGGCCGAGCGGTCTAAGGCGCTGGTTTTAGGCACCAGTCTCTTCGGAGGCGTGGGTTCGAATCCCACCGTTGCCACTTTTTACGTCTCATTTTTGTGCCGTTGCGGTGTGTTCTCGTGGGGTAGGACGCAGCTCTTGTGACGCGCGTGTTGTGTAGGTAGCGTGGCCGAGCGGTCTAAGGCGCTGGTTTCAGGCACCATTCTCTTCGGAGGCGTGGGTTCCAATCCCACTCCTGCCAAACGTGTAATGTTTCCTGTGTCGAAGGCAGGTGCACTCATTGCCCGCAAAGGAAACAGCACAACAAGGCGTGAGCGTCTGCTTGGTGAATTGCCGTAGAACAGTGCGTGGTGCAACGACAGGATTTGTAGGCACCTTTTGCTCTCATCATTGCTGGCGTCCGTCTCCCCGAAATGCGTCCGGGGCACGCCGTTCTATAACGCGAGAGAGCGGATTTTTTACAGTTGTCGTCAGTTAACCGTGGGTGGCTGCTGCGTTCGCTGGAAAGAGCACTGCCGTCGTTATCCGGTGTGGTCTAGTGGCTAGGATACCTGGCTCTCACCCAGGAGGCCCGGGTTCGATTCCCGGAATCGCGCGTTTTTGTTGCTCCTCTTATGCGACTTGTCTCGACTTTGCTCGACTGACGCTACGCTGACGCGTGCAGAAAGCTACGTTAAGTATGATTCACGGCAACACCTGACGGCGAGAGAGATGAAGCGTCTATCCACTTGTTATCCAGCCACATACCTGTAGTCAAGAGGCTTGGGGGACTGCAAGACATTGCCACGGAGGTGAATGCAGCTAACCACTGTAGTTAGTGTCCTGACAGCGCAGGCACGTTCATTTGCTCGTATACATGTGATGGAGACCGTGTCTCACACTGCTGTGGCGTACACCTTGGCCTAGGCTCTGCTGTGTATCGCCACTTGCATTACAGGCAGCTGCTTTCGCGGGCGCGTCCGTGGCCGTGATCGTCTAGTGGTTAGGACATTGCGTTGTGGCCGCAATAACCCAGGTTCGAATCCTGGTCACGGCAATTTTGAAAGTTTTGCCTTGCTGCCGTTGCAATGACGAGTACTCGAAATGACAGTACTCTCTTGATTTTTTCACTCGTGTTCCGCAGGCCGCAGTTTGCCCTACCACTTCATCCCCAACACGTAATGTCGCCTCCTAGAGCGCAGACGTCCGCTGCTCTCTGTAGTCGAAAAGGGCAGTTGTTTGAAGTGCGATGGATGAGCAGCCAGTCCCAGCAGAACCGGAAGCTGTGGCGTGCACTGTTTGTACAAATGCTAGGAACACTGGCGCACCAAGCAGCGCATGTAGCGTGGCCGAGCGCTTTAAGGCGCTGGTTTAAGGCACCAGACTCTCTGTAGGCGCGGTTTCGAATCCCGTAGCTGCCGGGGGCTTTGCTGTGATCGCGTTAAGCTGCCGCTTTTTCTTCAAGTGTAACCTCCTTGAGCTCACATATGTTTGATACATGGAGCATTCTAGCTCCGCCTGACAGTTACAGCTACGATACTTTAGTGGTTACGGAAAGCCCAGGTTCGAAACCTGGTCACGGCACGAAAACGTCTCTTGACGCTGTCTCCTTAACTGCGACAGCTACAGACAAGTGGCGTCGCTACCATACGGCGGGCACGGCTTTTTCTTGCTGTGGATGGCCTAAAGAGACGCTTCCAGTGGGAGAGCAGTGGAAATACATGGCACGGCGATTGCCAAGATACTTCCATTTCGAAGTGATCTTTGTAGTACAAACGAAACGTTTTGCGGCTGCTGCTCCAACGGTAACGTGGCCGAGCGGTCTAAGGCGCTGGTTTTAGGCACCAGTCTCTTCGGAGGCGTGGGTTCGAATCCCACCGTTGCCACTTTTTACGTCTCATTTTTGTGCCGTTGCGGTGTGTTCTCGTGGGGTAGGACGCAGCTCTTGTGACGCGCGTGTTGTGTAGGTAGCGTGGCCGAGCGGTCTAAGGCGCTGGTTTCAGGCACCATTCTCTTCGGAGGCGTGGGTTCCAATCCCACTCCTGCCAAACGTGTAATGTTTCCTGTGTCGAAGGCAGGTGCACTCATTGCCCGCAAAGGAAACAGCACAACAAGGCGTGAGCGTCTGCTTGGTGAATTGCCGTAGAACAGTGCGTGGTGCAACGACAGGATTTGTAGGCACCTTTTGCTCTCATCATTGCTGGCGTCCGTCTCCCCGAAATGCGTCCGGGGCACGCCGTTCTATAACGCGAGAGAGCGGATTTTTTACAGTTGTCGTCAGTTAACCGTGGGTGGCTGCTGCGTTCGCTGGAAAGAGCACTGCCGTCGTTATCCGGTGTGGTCTAGTGGCTAGGATACCTGGCTCTCACCCAGGAGGCCCGGGTTCGATTCCCGGTACCGGAATCGCGCGTTTTTGTTGCTCCTCTTATGCGACTTGTCTCGACTTTGCTCGACTGACGCTACGCTGACGCGTGCAGAAAGCTACGTTAAGTATGATTCACGGCAACACCTGACGGCGAGAGAGATGAAGCGTCTATCCACTTGTTATCCAGCCACATACCTGTAGTCAAGAGGCTTGGGGGACTGCAAGACATTGCCACGGAGGTGAATGCAGCTAACCACTGTAGTTAGTGTCCTGACAGCGCAGGCACGTTCATTTGCTCGTATACATGTGATGGAGACCGTGTCTCACACTGCTGTGGCGTACACCTTGGCCTAGGCTCTGCTGTGTATCGCCACTTGCATTACAGGCAGCTGCTTTCGCGGGCGCGTCCGTGGCCGTGATCGTCTAGTGGTTAGGACATTGCGTTGTGGCCGCAATAACCCAGGTTCGAATCCTGGTCACGGCAATTTTGAAAGTTTTGCCTTGCTGCCGTTGCAATGACGAGTACTCGAAATGACAGTACTCTCTTGATTTTTTCACTCGTGTTCCGCAGGCCGCAGTTTGCCCTACCACTTCATCCCCAACACGTAATGTCGCCTCCTAGAGCGCAGACGTCCGCTGCTCTCTGTAGTCGAAAAGGGCAGTTGTTTGAAGTGCGATGGATGAGCAGCCAGTCCCAGCAGAACCGGAAGCTGTGGCGTGCACTGTTTGTACAAATGCTAGGAACACTGGCGCACCAAGCAGCGCATGTAGCGTGGCCGAGCGCTTTAAGGCGCTGGTTTAAGGCACCAGACTCTCTGTAGGCGCGGTTTCGAATCCCGTAGCTGCCGGGGGCTTTGCTGTGATCGCGTTAAGCTGCCGCTTTTTCTTCAAGTGTAACCTCCTTGAGCTCACATATGTTTGATACATGGAGCATTCTAGCTCCGCCTGACAGTTACAGCTACGATACTTTAGTGGTTACGGAAAGCCCAGGTTCGAAACCTGGTCACGGCACGAAAACGTCTCTTGACGCTGTCTCCTTAACTGCGACAGCTACAGACAAGTGGCGTCGCTACCATACGGCGGGCACGGCTTTTTCTTGCTGTGGATGGCCTAAAGAGACGCTTCCAGTGGGAGAGCAGTGGAAATACATGGCACGGCGATTGCCAAGATACTTCCATTTCGAAGTGATCTTTGTAGTACAAACGAAACGTTTTGCGGCTGCTGCTCCAACGGTAACGTGGCCGAGCGGTCTAAGGCGCTGGTTTTAGGCACCAGTCTCTTCGGAGGCGTGGGTTCGAATCCCACCGTTGCCACTTTTTACGTCTCATTTTTGTGCCGTTGCGGTGTGTTCTCGTGGGGTAGGACGCAGCTCTTGTGACGCGCGTGTTGTGTAGGTAGCGTGGCCGAGCGGTCTAAGGCGCTGGTTTCAGGCACCATTCTCTTCGGAGGCGTGGGTTCCAATCCCACTCCTGCCAAACGTGTAATGTTTCCTGTGTCGAAGGCAGGTGCACTCATTGCCCGCAAAGGAAACAGCACAACAAGGCGTGAGCGTCTGCTTGGTGAATTGCCGTAGAACAGTGCGTGGTGCAACGACAGGATTTGTAGGCACCTTTTGCTCTCATCATTGCTGGCGTCCGTCTCCCCGAAATGCGTCCGGGGCACGCCGTTCTATAACGCGAGAGAGCGGATTTTTTACAGTTGTCGTCAGTTAACCGTGGGTGGCTGCTGCGTTCGCTGGAAAGAGCACTGCCGTCGTTATCCGGTGTGGTCTAGTGGCTAGGATACCTGGCTCTCACCCAGGAGGCCCGGGTTCGATTCCCGGTACCGGAATCGCGCGTTTTTGTTGCTCCTCTTATGCGACTTGTCTCGACTTTGCTCGACTGACGCTACGCTGACGCGTGCAGAAAGCTACGTTAAGTATGATTCACGGCAACACCTGACGGCGAGAGAGATGAAGCGTCTATCCACTTGTTATCCAGCCACATACCTGTAGTCAAGAGGCTTGGGGGACTGCAAGACATTGCCACGGAGGTGAATGCAGCTAACCACTGTAGTTAGTGTCCTGACAGCGCAGGCACGTTCATTTGCTCGTATACATGTGATGGAGACCGTGTCTCACACTGCTGTGGCGTACACCTTGGCCTAGGCTCTGCTGTGTATCGCCACTTGCATTACAGGCAGCTGCTTTCGCGGGCGCGTCCGTGGCCGTGATCGTCTAGTGGTTAGGACATTGCGTTGTGGCCGCAATAACCCAGGTTCGAATCCTGGTCACGGCAATTTTGAAAGTTTTGCCTTGCTGCCGTTGCAATGACGAGTACTCGAAATGACAGTACTCTCTTGATTTTTTCACTCGTGTTCCGCAGGCCGCAGTTTGCCCTACCACTTCATCCCCAACACGTAATGTCGCCTCCTAGAGCGCAGACGTCCGCTGCTCTCTGTAGTCGAAAAGGGCAGTTGTTTGAAGTGCGATGGATGAGCAGCCAGTCCCAGCAGAACCGGAAGCTGTGGCGTGCACTGTTTGTACAAATGCTAGGAACACTGGCGCACCAAGCAGCGCATGTAGCGTGGCCGAGCGCTTTAAGGCGCTGGTTTAAGGCACCAGACTCTCTGTAGGCGCGGTTTCGAATCCCGTAGCTGCCGGGGGCTTTGCTGTGATCGCGTTAAGCTGCCGCTTTTTCTTCAAGTGTAACCTCCTTGAGCTCACATATGTTTGATACATGGAGCATTCTAGCTCCGCCTGACAGTTACAGCTACGATACTTTAGTGGTTACGGAAAGCCCAGGTTCGAAACCTGGTCACGGCACGAAAACGTCTCTTGACGCTGTCTCCTTAACTGCGACAGCTACAGACAAGTGGCGTCGCTACCATACGGCGGGCACGGCTTTTTCTTGCTGTGGATGGCCTAAAGAGACGCTTCCAGTGGGAGAGCAGTGGAAATACATGGCACGGCGATTGCCAAGATACTTCCATTTCGAAGTGATCTTTGTAGTACAAACGAAACGTTTTGCGGCTGCTGCTCCAACGGTAACGTGGCCGAGCGGTCTAAGGCGCTGGTTTTAGGCACCAGTCTCTTCGGAGGCGTGGGTTCGAATCCCACCGTTGCCACTTTTTACGTCTCATTTTTGTGCCGTTGCGGTGTGTTCTCGTGGGGTAGGACGCAGCTCTTGTGACGCGCGTGTTGTGTAGGTAGCGTGGCCGAGCGGTCTAAGGCGCTGGTTTCAGGCACCATTCTCTTCGGAGGCGTGGGTTCCAATCCCACTCCTGCCAAACGTGTAATGTTTCCTGTGTCGAAGGCAGGTGCACTCATTGCCCGCAAAGGAAACAGCACAACAAGGCGTGAGCGTCTGCTTGGTGAATTGCCGTAGAACAGTGCGTGGTGCAACGACAGGATTTGTAGGCACCTTTTGCTCTCATCATTGCTGGCGTCCGTCTCCCCGAAATGCGTCCGGGGCACGCCGTTCTATAACGCGAGAGAGCGGATTTTTTACAGTTGTCGTCAGTTAACCGTGGGTGGCTGCTGCGTTCGCTGGAAAGAGCACTGCCGTCGTTATCCGGTGTGGTCTAGTGGCTAGGATACCTGGCTCTCACCCAGGAGGCCCGGGTTCGATTCCCGGTACCGGAATCGCGCGTTTTTGTTGCTCCTCTTATGCGACTTGTCTCGACTTTGCTCGACTGACGCTACGCTGACGCGTGCAGAAAGCTACGTTAAGTATGATTCACGGCAACACCTGACGGCGAGAGAGATGAAGCGTCTATCCACTTGTTATCCAGCCACATACCTGTAGTCAAGAGGCTTGGGGGACTGCAAGACATTGCCACGGAGGTGAATGCAGCTAACCACTGTAGTTAGTGTCCTGACAGCGCAGGCACGTTCATTTGCTCGTATACATGTGATGGAGACCGTGTCTCACACTGCTGTGGCGTACACCTTGGCCTAGGCTCTGCTGTGTATCGCCACTTGCATTACAGGCAGCTGCTTTCGCGGGCGCGTCCGTGGCCGTGATCGTCTAGTGGTTAGGACATTGCGTTGTGGCCGCAATAACCCAGGTTCGAATCCTGGTCACGGCAATTTTGAAAGTTTTGCCTTGCTGCCGTTGCAATGACGAGTACTCGAAATGACAGTACTCTCTTGATTTTTTCACTCGTGTTCCGCAGGCCGCAGTTTGCCCTACCACTTCATCCCCAACACGTAATGTCGCCTCCTAGAGCGCAGACGTCCGCTGCTCTCTGTAGTCGAAAAGGGCAGTTGTTTGAAGTGCGATGGATGAGCAGCCAGTCCCAGCAGAACCGGAAGCTGTGGCGTGCACTGTTTGTACAAATGCTAGGAACACTGGCGCACCAAGCAGCGCATGTAGCGTGGCCGAGCGCTTTAAGGCGCTGGTTTAAGGCACCAGACTCTCTGTAGGCGCGGTTTCGAATCCCGTAGCTGCCGGGGGCTTTGCTGTGATCGCGTTAAGCTGCCGCTTTTTCTTCAAGTGTAACCTCCTTGAGCTCACATATGTTTGATACATGGAGCATTCTAGCTCCGCCTGACAGTTACAGCTACGATACTTTAGTGGTTACGGAAAGCCCAGGTTCGAAACCTGGTCACGGCACGAAAACGTCTCTTGACGCTGTCTCCTTAACTGCGACAGCTACAGACAAGTGGCGTCGCTACCATACGGCGGGCACGGCTTTTTCTTGCTGTGGATGGCCTAAAGAGACGCTTCCAGTGGGAGAGCAGTGGAAATACATGGCACGGCGATTGCCAAGATACTTCCATTTCGAAGTGATCTTTGTAGTACAAACGAAACGTTTTGCGGCTGCTGCTCCAACGGTAACGTGGCCGAGCGGTCTAAGGCGCTGGTTTTAGGCACCAGTCTCTTCGGAGGCGTGGGTTCGAATCCCACCGTTGCCACTTTTTACGTCTCATTTTTGTGCCGTTGCGGTGTGTTCTCGTGGGGTAGGACGCAGCTCTTGTGACGCGCGTGTTGTGTAGGTAGCGTGGCCGAGCGGTCTAAGGCGCTGGTTTCAGGCACCATTCTCTTCGGAGGCGTGGGTTCCAATCCCACTCCTGCCAAACGTGTAATGTTTCCTGTGTCGAAGGCAGGTGCACTCATTGCCCGCAAAGGAAACAGCACAACAAGGCGTGAGCGTCTGCTTGGTGAATTGCCGTAGAACAGTGCGTGGTGCAACGACAGGATTTGTAGGCACCTTTTGCTCTCATCATTGCTGGCGTCCGTCTCCCCGAAATGCGTCCGGGGCACGCCGTTCTATAACGCGAGAGAGCGGATTTTTTACAGTTGTCGTCAGTTAACCGTGGGTGGCTGCTGCGTTCGCTGGAAAGAGCACTGCCGTCGTTATCCGGTGTGGTCTAGTGGCTAGGATACCTGGCTCTCACCCAGGAGGCCCGGGTTCGATTCCCGGTACCGGAATCGCGCGTTTTTGTTGCTCCTCTTATGCGACTTGTCTCGACTTTGCTCGACTGACGCTACGCTGACGCGTGCAGAAAGCTACGTTAAGTATGATTCACGGCAACACCTGACGGCGAGAGAGATGAAGCGTCTATCCACTTGTTATCCAGCCACATACCTGTAGTCAAGAGGCTTGGGGGACTGCAAGACATTGCCACGGAGGTGAATGCAGCTAACCACTGTAGTTAGTGTCCTGACAGCGCAGGCACGTTCATTTGCTCGTATACATGTGATGGAGACCGTGTCTCACACTGCTGTGGCGTACACCTTGGCCTAGGCTCTGCTGTGTATCGCCACTTGCATTACAGGCAGCTGCTTTCGCGGGCGCGTCCGTGGCCGTGATCGTCTAGTGGTTAGGACATTGCGTTGTGGCCGCAATAACCCAGGTTCGAATCCTGGTCACGGCAATTTTGAAAGTTTTGCCTTGCTGCCGTTGCAATGACGAGTACTCGAAATGACAGTACTCTCTTGATTTTTTCACTCGTGTTCCGCAGGCCGCAGTTTGCCCTACCACTTCATCCCCAACACGTAATGTCGCCTCCTAGAGCGCAGACGTCCGCTGCTCTCTGTAGTCGAAAAGGGCAGTTGTTTGAAGTGCGATGGATGAGCAGCCAGTCCCAGCAGAACCGGAAGCTGTGGCGTGCACTGTTTGTACAAATGCTAGGAACACTGGCGCACCAAGCAGCGCATGTAGCGTGGCCGAGCGCTTTAAGGCGCTGGTTTAAGGCACCAGACTCTCTGTAGGCGCGGTTTCGAATCCCGTAGCTGCCGGGGGCTTTGCTGTGATCGCGTTAAGCTGCCGCTTTTTCTTCAAGTGTAACCTCCTTGAGCTCACATATGTTTGATACATGGAGCATTCTAGCTCCGCCTGACAGTTACAGCTACGATACTTTAGTGGTTACGGAAAGCCCAGGTTCGAAACCTGGTCACGGCACGAAAACGTCTCTTGACGCTGTCTCCTTAACTGCGACAGCTACAGACAAGTGGCGTCGCTACCATACGGCGGGCACGGCTTTTTCTTGCTGTGGATGGCCTAAAGAGACGCTTCCAGTGGGAGAGCAGTGGAAATACATGGCACGGCGATTGCCAAGATACTTCCATTTCGAAGTGATCTTTGTAGTACAAACGAAACGTTTTGCGGCTGCTGCTCCAACGGTAACGTGGCCGAGCGGTCTAAGGCGCTGGTTTTAGGCACCAGTCTCTTCGGAGGCGTGGGTTCGAATCCCACCGTTGCCACTTTTTACGTCTCATTTTTGTGCCGTTGCGGTGTGTTCTCGTGGGGTAGGACGCAGCTCTTGTGACGCGCGTGTTGTGTAGGTAGCGTGGCCGAGCGGTCTAAGGCGCTGGTTTCAGGCACCATTCTCTTCGGAGGCGTGGGTTCCAATCCCACTCCTGCCAAACGTGTAATGTTTCCTGTGTCGAAGGCAGGTGCACTCATTGCCCGCAAAGGAAACAGCACAACAAGGCGTGAGCGTCTGCTTGGTGAATTGCCGTAGAACAGTGCGTGGTGCAACGACAGGATTTGTAGGCACCTTTTGCTCTCATCATTGCTGGCGTCCGTCTCCCCGAAATGCGTCCGGGGCACGCCGTTCTATAACGCGAGAGAGCGGATTTTTTACAGTTGTCGTCAGTTAACCGTGGGTGGCTGCTGCGTTCGCTGGAAAGAGCACTGCCGTCGTTATCCGGTGTGGTCTAGTGGCTAGGATACCTGGCTCTCACCCAGGAGGCCCGGGTTCGATTCCCGGTACCGGAATCGCGCGTTTTTGTTGCTCCTCTTATGCGACTTGTCTCGACTTTGCTCGACTGACGCTACGCTGACGCGTGCAGAAAGCTACGTTAAGTATGATTCACGGCAACACCTGACGGCGAGAGAGATGAAGCGTCTATCCACTTGTTATCCAGCCACATACCTGTAGTCAAGAGGCTTGGGGGACTGCAAGACATTGCCACGGAGGTGAATGCAGCTAACCACTGTAGTTAGTGTCCTGACAGCGCAGGCACGTTCATTTGCTCGTATACATGTGATGGAGACCGTGTCTCACACTGCTGTGGCGTACACCTTGGCCTAGGCTCTGCTGTGTATCGCCACTTGCATTACAGGCAGCTGCTTTCGCGGGCGCGTCCGTGGCCGTGATCGTCTAGTGGTTAGGACATTGCGTTGTGGCCGCAATAACCCAGGTTCGAATCCTGGTCACGGCAATTTTGAAAGTTTTGCCTTGCTGCCGTTGCAATGACGAGTACTCGAAATGACAGTACTCTCTTGATTTTTTCACTCGTGTTCCGCAGGCCGCAGTTTGCCCTACCACTTCATCCCCAACACGTAATGTCGCCTCCTAGAGCGCAGACGTCCGCTGCTCTCTGTAGTCGAAAAGGGCAGTTGTTTGAAGTGCGATGGATGAGCAGCCAGTCCCAGCAGAACCGGAAGCTGTGGCGTGCACTGTTTGTACAAATGCTAGGAACACTGGCGCACCAAGCAGCGCATGTAGCGTGGCCGAGCGCTTTAAGGCGCTGGTTTAAGGCACCAGACTCTCTGTAGGCGCGGTTTCGAATCCCGTAGCTGCCGGGGGCTTTGCTGTGATCGCGTTAAGCTGCCGCTTTTTCTTCAAGTGTAACCTCCTTGAGCTCACATATGTTTGATACATGGAGCATTCTAGCTCCGCCTGACAGTTACAGCTACGATACTTTAGTGGTTACGGAAAGCCCAGGTTCGAAACCTGGTCACGGCACGAAAACGTCTCTTGACGCTGTCTCCTTAACTGCGACAGCTACAGACAAGTGGCGTCGCTACCATACGGCGGGCACGGCTTTTTCTTGCTGTGGATGGCCTAAAGAGACGCTTCCAGTGGGAGAGCAGTGGAAATACATGGCACGGCGATTGCCAAGATACTTCCATTTCGAAGTGATCTTTGTAGTACAAACGAAACGTTTTGCGGCTGCTGCTCCAACGGTAACGTGGCCGAGCGGTCTAAGGCGCTGGTTTTAGGCACCAGTCTCTTCGGAGGCGTGGGTTCGAATCCCACCGTTGCCACTTTTTACGTCTCATTTTTGTGCCGTTGCGGTGTGTTCTCGTGGGGTAGGACGCAGCTCTTGTGACGCGCGTGTTGTGTAGGTAGCGTGGCCGAGCGGTCTAAGGCGCTGGTTTCAGGCACCATTCTCTTCGGAGGCGTGGGTTCCAATCCCACTCCTGCCAAACGTGTAATGTTTCCTGTGTCGAAGGCAGGTGCACTCATTGCCCGCAAAGGAAACAGCACAACAAGGCGTGAGCGTCTGCTTGGTGAATTGCCGTAGAACAGTGCGTGGTGCAACGACAGGATTTGTAGGCACCTTTTGCTCTCATCATTGCTGGCGTCCGTCTCCCCGAAATGCGTCCGGGGCACGCCGTTCTATAACGCGAGAGAGCGGATTTTTTACAGTTGTCGTCAGTTAACCGTGGGTGGCTGCTGCGTTCGCTGGAAAGAGCACTGCCGTCGTTATCCGGTGTGGTCTAGTGGCTAGGATACCTGGCTCTCACCCAGGAGGCCCGGGTTCGATTCCCGGTACCGGAATCGCGCGTTTTTGTTGCTCCTCTTATGCGACTTGTCTCGACTTTGCTCGACTGACGCTACGCTGACGCGTGCAGAAAGCTACGTTGAGTATGATTCACGGCAACACCTGACGGCGAGAGAGATGAAGCGTCTATCCACTTGTTATCCAGCCACATACCTGTAGTCAAGAGGCTTGGGGGACTGCAAGACATTGCCACGGAGGTGAATGCAGCTAACCACTGTAGTTAGTGTCCTGACAGCGCAGGCACGTTCATTTGCTCGTATACATGTGATGGAGACCGTGTCTCACACTGCTGTGGCGTACACCTTGGCCTAGGCTCTGCTGTGTATCGCCACTTGCATTACAGGCAGCTGCTTTCGCGGGCGCGTCCGTGGCCGTGATCGTCTAGTGGTTAGGACATTGCGTTGTGGCCGCAATAACCCAGGTTCGAATCCTGGTCACGGCAATTTTGAAAGTTTTGCCTTGCTGCCGTTGCAATGACGAGTACTCGAAATGACAGTACTCTCTTGATTTTTTCACTCGTGTTCCGCAGGCCGCAGTTTGCCCTACCACTTCATCCCCAACACGTAATGTCGCCTCCTAGAGCGCAGACGTCCGCTGCTCTCTGTAGTCGAAAAGGGCAGTTGTTTGAAGTGCGATGGATGAGCAGCCAGTCCCAGCAGAACCGGAAGCTGTGGCGTGCACTGTTTGTACAAATGCTAGGAACACTGGCGCACCAAGCAGCGCATGTAGCGTGGCCGAGCGCTTTAAGGCGCTGGTTTAAGGCACCAGACTCTCTGTAGGCGCGGTTTCGAATCCCGTAGCTGCCGGGGGCTTTGCTGTGATCGCGTTAAGCTGCCGCTTTTTCTTCAAGTGTAACCTCCTTGAGCTCACATATGTTTGATACATGGAGCATTCTAGCTCCGCCTGACAGTTACAGCTACGATACTTTAGTGGTTACGGAAAGCCCAGGTTCGAAACCTGGTCACGGCACGAAAACGTCTCTTGACGCTGTCTCCTTAACTGCGACAGCTACAGACAAGTGGCGTCGCTACCATACGGCGGGCACGGCTTTTTCTTGCTGTGGATGGCCTAAAGAGACGCTTCCAGTGGGAGAGCAGTGGAAATACATGGCACGGCGATTGCCAAGATACTTCCATTTCGAAGTGATCTTTGTAGTACAAACGAAACGTTTTGCGGCTGCTGCTCCAACGGTAACGTGGCCGAGCGGTCTAAGGCGCTGGTTTTAGGCACCAGTCTCTTCGGAGGCGTGGGTTCGAATCCCACCGTTGCCACTTTTTACGTCTCATTTTTGTGCCGTTGCGGTGTGTTCTCGTGGGGTAGGACGCAGCTCTTGTGACGCGCGTGTTGTGTAGGTAGCGTGGCCGAGCGGTCTAAGGCGCTGGTTTCAGGCACCATTCTCTTCGGAGGCGTGGGTTCCAATCCCACTCCTGCCAAACGTGTAATGTTTCCTGTGTCGAAGGCAGGTGCACTCATTGCCCGCAAAGGAAACAGCACAACAAGGCGTGAGCGTCTGCTTGGTGAATTGCCGTAGAACAGTGCGTGGTGCAACGACAGGATTTGTAGGCACCTTTTGCTCTCATCATTGCTGGCGTCCGTCTCCCCGAAATGCGTCCGGGGCACGCCGTTCTATAACGCGAGAGAGCGGATTTTTTACAGTTGTCGTCAGTTAACCGTGGGTGGCTGCTGCGTTCGCTGGAAAGAGCACTGCCGTCGTTATCCGGTGTGGTCTAGTGGCTAGGATACCTGGCTCTCACCCAGGAGGCCCGGGTTCGATTCCCGGTACCGGAATCGCGCGTTTTTGTTGCTCCTCTTATGCGACTTGTCTCGACTTTGCTCGACTGACGCTACGCTGACGCGTGCAGAAAGCTACGTTAAGTATGATTCACGGCAACACCTGACGGCGAGAGAGATGAAGCGTCTATCCACTTGTTATCCAGCCACATACCTGTAGTCAAGAGGCTTGGGGGACTGCAAGACATTGCCACGGAGGTGAATGCAGCTAACCACTGTAGTTAGTGTCCTGACAGCGCAGGCACGTTCATTTGCTCGTATACATGTGATGGAGACCGTGTCTCACACTGCTGTGGCGTACACCTTGGCCTAGGCTCTGCTGTGTATCGCCACTTGCATTACAGGCAGCTGCTTTCGCGGGCGCGTCCGTGGCCGTGATCGTCTAGTGGTTAGGACATTGCGTTGTGGCCGCAATAACCCAGGTTCGAATCCTGGTCACGGCAATTTTGAAAGTTTTGCCTTGCTGCCGTTGCAATGACGAGTACTCGAAATGACAGTACTCTCTTGATTTTTTCACTCGTGTTCCGCAGGCCGCAGTTTGCCCTACCACTTCATCCCCAACACGTAATGTCGCCTCCTAGAGCGCAGACGTCCGCTGCTCTCTGTAGTCGAAAAGGGCAGTTGTTTGAAGTGCGATGGATGAGCAGCCAGTCCCAGCAGAACCGGAAGCTGTGGCGTGCACTGTTTGTACAAATGCTAGGAACACTGGCGCACCAAGCAGCGCATGTAGCGTGGCCGAGCGCTTTAAGGCGCTGGTTTAAGGCACCAGACTCTCTGTAGGCGCGGTTTCGAATCCCGTAGCTGCCGGGGGCTTTGCTGTGATCGCGTTAAGCTGCCGCTTTTTCTTCAAGTGTAACCTCCTTGAGCTCACATATGTTTGATACATGGAGCATTCTAGCTCCGCCTGACAGTTACAGCTACGATACTTTAGTGGTTACGGAAAGCCCAGGTTCGAAACCTGGTCACGGCACGAAAACGTCTCTTGACGCTGTCTCCTTAACTGCGACAGCTACAGACAAGTGGCGTCGCTACCATACGGCGGGCACGGCTTTTTCTTGCTGTGGATGGCCTAAAGAGACGCTTCCAGTGGGAGAGCAGTGGAAATACATGGCACGGCGATTGCCAAGATACTTCCATTTCGAAGTGATCTTTGTAGTACAAACGAAACGTTTTGCGGCTGCTGCTCCAACGGTAACGTGGCCGAGCGGTCTAAGGCGCTGGTTTTAGGCACCAGTCTCTTCGGAGGCGTGGGTTCGAATCCCACCGTTGCCACTTTTTACGTCTCATTTTTGTGCCGTTGCGGTGTGTTCTCGTGGGGTAGGACGCAGCTCTTGTGACGCGCGTGTTGTGTAGGTAGCGTGGCCGAGCGGTCTAAGGCGCTGGTTTCAGGCACCATTCTCTTCGGAGGCGTGGGTTCCAATCCCACTCCTGCCAAACGTGTAATGTTTCCTGTGTCGAAGGCAGGTGCACTCATTGCCCGCAAAGGAAACAGCACAACAAGGCGTGAGCGTCTGCTTGGTGAATTGCCGTAGAACAGTGCGTGGTGCAACGACAGGATTTGTAGGCACCTTTTGCTCTCATCATTGCTGGCGTCCGTCTCCCCGAAATGCGTCCGGGGCACGCCGTTCTATAACGCGAGAGAGCGGATTTTTTACAGTTGTCGTCAGTTAACCGTGGGTGGCTGCTGCGTTCGCTGGAAAGAGCACTGCCGTCGTTATCCGGTGTGGTCTAGTGGCTAGGATACCTGGCTCTCACCCAGGAGGCCCGGGTTCGATTCCCGGTACCGGAATCGCGCGTTTTTGTTGCTCCTCTTATGCGACTTGTCTCGACTTTGCTCGACTGACGCTACGCTGACGCGTGCAGAAAGCTACGTTAAGTATGATTCACGGCAACACCTGACGGCGAGAGAGATGAAGCGTCTATCCACTTGTTATCCAGCCACATACCTGTAGTCAAGAGGCTTGGGGGACTGCAAGACATTGCCACGGAGGTGAATGCAGCTAACCACTGTAGTTAGTGTCCTGACAGCGCAGGCACGTTCATTTGCTCGTATACATGTGATGGAGACCGTGTCTCACACTGCTGTGGCGTACACCTTGGCCTAGGCTCTGCTGTGTATCGCCACTTGCATTACAGGCAGCTGCTTTCGCGGGCGCGTCCGTGGCCGTGATCGTCTAGTGGTTAGGACATTGCGTTGTGGCCGCAATAACCCAGGTTCGAATCCTGGTCACGGCAATTTTGAAAGTTTTGCCTTGCTGCCGTTGCAATGACGAGTACTCGAAATGACAGTACTCTCTTGATTTTTTCACTCGTGTTCCGCAGGCCGCAGTTTGCCCTACCACTTCATCCCCAACACGTAATGTCGCCTCCTAGAGCGCAGACGTCCGCTGCTCTCTGTAGTCGAAAAGGGCAGTTGTTTGAAGTGCGATGGATGAGCAGCCAGTCCCAGCAGAACCGGAAGCTGTGGCGTGCACTGTTTGTACAAATGCTAGGAACACTGGCGCACCAAGCAGCGCATGTAGCGTGGCCGAGCGCTTTAAGGCGCTGGTTTAAGGCACCAGACTCTCTGTAGGCGCGGTTTCGAATCCCGTAGCTGCCGGGGGCTTTGCTGTGATCGCGTTAAGCTGCCGCTTTTTCTTCAAGTGTAACCTCCTTGAGCTCACATATGTTTGATACATGGAGCATTCTAGCTCCGCCTGACAGTTACAGCTACGATACTTTAGTGGTTACGGAAAGCCCAGGTTCGAAACCTGGTCACGGCACGAAAACGTCTCTTGACGCTGTCTCCTTAACTGCGACAGCTACAGACAAGTGGCGTCGCTACCATACGGCGGGCACGGCTTTTTCTTGCTGTGGATGGCCTAAAGAGACGCTTCCAGTGGGAGAGCAGTGGAAATACATGGCACGGCGATTGCCAAGATACTTCCATTTCGAAGTGATCTTTGTAGTACAAACGAAACGTTTTGCGGCTGCTGCTCCAACGGTAACGTGGCCGAGCGGTCTAAGGCGCTGGTTTTAGGCACCAGTCTCTTCGGAGGCGTGGGTTCGAATCCCACCGTTGCCACTTTTTACGTCTCATTTTTGTGCCGTTGCGGTGTGTTCTCGTGGGGTAGGACGCAGCTCTTGTGACGCGTGTGTTGTGTAGGTAGCGTGGCCGAGCGGTCTAAGGCGCTGGTTTCAGGCACCATTCTCTTCGGAGGCGTGGGTTCCAATCCCACTCCTGCCAAACGTGTAATGTTTCCTGTGTCGAAGGCAGGTGCACTCATTGCCCGCAAAGGAAACAGCACAACAAGGCGTGAGCGTCTGCTTGGTGAATTGCCGTAGAACAGTGCGTGGTGCAACGACAGGATTTGTAGGCACCTTTTGCTCTCATCATTGCTGGCGTCCGTCTCCCCGAAATGCGTCCGGGGCACGCCGTTCTATAACGCGAGAGAGCGGATTTTTTACAGTTGTCGTCAGTTAACCGTGGGTGGCTGCTGCGTTCGCTGGAAAGAGCACTGCCGTCGTTATCCGGTGTGGTCTAGTGGCTAGGATACCTGGCTCTCACCCAGGAGGCCCGGGTTCGATTCCCGGTACCGGAATCGCGCGTTTTTGTTGCTCCTCTTATGCGACTTGTCTCGACTTTGCTCGACTGACGCTACGCTGACGCGTGCAGAAAGCTACGTTAAGTATGATTCACGGCAACACCTGACGGCGAGAGAGATGAAGCGTCTATCCACTTGTTATCCAGCCACATACCTGTAGTCAAGAGGCTTGGGGGACTGCAAGACATTGCCACGGAGGTGAATGCAGCTAACCACTGTAGTTAGTGTCCTGACAGCGCAGGCACGTTCATTTGCTCGTATACATGTGATGGAGACCGTGTCTCACACTGCTGTGGCGTACACCTTGGCCTAGGCTCTGCTGTGTATCGCCACTTGCATTACAGGCAGCTGCTTTCGCGGGCGCGTCCGTGGCCGTGATCGTCTAGTGGTTAGGACATTGCGTTGTGGCCGCAATAACCCAGGTTCGAATCCTGGTCACGGCAATTTTGAAAGTTTTGCCTTGCTGCCGTTGCAATGACGAGTACTCGAAATGACAGTACTCTCTTGATTTTTTCACTCGTGTTCCGCAGGCCGCAGTTTGCCCTACCACTTCATCCCCAACACGTAATGTCGCCTCCTAGAGCGCAGACGTCCGCTGCTCTCTGTAGTCGAAAAGGGCAGTTGTTTGAAGTGCGATGGATGAGCAGCCAGTCCCAGCAGAACCGGAAGCTGTGGCGTGCACTGTTTGTACAAATGCTAGGAACACTGGCGCACCAAGCAGCGCATGTAGCGTGGCCGAGCGCTTTAAGGCGCTGGTTTAAGGCACCAGACTCTCTGTAGGCGCGGTTTCGAATCCCGTAGCTGCCGGGGGCTTTGCTGTGATCGCGTTAAGCTGCCGCTTTTTCTTCAAGTGTAACCTCCTTGAGCTCACATATGTTTGATACATGGAGCATTCTAGCTCCGCCTGACAGTTACAGCTACGATACTTTAGTGGTTACGGAAAGCCCAGGTTCGAAACCTGGTCACGGCACGAAAACGTCTCTTGACGCTGTCTCCTTAACTGCGACAGCTACAGACAAGTGGCGTCGCTACCATACGGCGGGCACGGCTTTTTCTTGCTGTGGATGGCCTAAAGAGACGCTTCCAGTGGGAGAGCAGTGGAAATACATGGCACGGCGATTGCCAAGATACTTCCATTTCGAAGTGATCTTTGTAGTACAAACGAAACGTTTTGCGGCTGCTGCTCCAACGGTAACGTGGCCGAGCGGTCTAAGGCGCTGGTTTTAGGCACCAGTCTCTTCGGAGGCGTGGGTTCGAATCCCACCGTTGCCACTTTTTACGTCTCATTTTTGTGCCGTTGCGGTGTGTTCTCGTGGGGTAGGACGCAGCTCTTGTGACGCGCGTGTTGTGTAGGTAGCGTGGCCGAGCGGTCTAAGGCGCTGGTTTCAGGCACCATTCTCTTCGGAGGCGTGGGTTCCAATCCCACTCCTGCCAAACGTGTAATGTTTCCTGTGTCGAAGGCAGGTGCACTCATTGCCCGCAAAGGAAACAGCACAACAAGGCGTGAGCGTCTGCTTGGTGAATTGCCGTAGAACAGTGCGTGGTGCAACGACAGGATTTGTAGGCACCTTTTGCTCTCATCATTGCTGGCGTCCGTCTCCCCGAAATGCGTCCGGGGCACGCCGTTCTATAACGCGAGAGAGCGGATTTTTTACAGTTGTCGTCAGTTAACCGTGGGTGGCTGCTGCGTTCGCTGGAAAGAGCACTGCCGTCGTTATCCGGTGTGGTCTAGTGGCTAGGATACCTGGCTCTCACCCAGGAGGCCCGGGTTCGATTCCCGGTACCGGAATCGCGCGTTTTTGTTGCTCCTCTTATGCGACTTGTCTCGACTTTGCTCGACTGACGCTACGCTGACGCGTGCAGAAAGCTACGTTAAGTATGATTCACGGCAACACCTGACGGCGAGAGAGATGAAGCGTCTATCCACTTGTTATCCAGCCACATACCTGTAGTCAAGAGGCTTGGGGGACTGCAAGACATTGCCACGGAGGTGAATGCAGCTAACCACTGTAGTTAGTGTCCTGACAGCGCAGGCACGTTCATTTGCTCGTATACATGTGATGGAGACCGTGTCTCACACTGCTGTGGCGTACACCTTGGCCTAGGCTCTGCTGTGTATCGCCACTTGCATTACAGGCAGCTGCTTTCGCGGGCGCGTCCGTGGCCGTGATCGTCTAGTGGTTAGGACATTGCGTTGTGGCCGCAATAACCCAGGTTCGAATCCTGGTCACGGCAATTTTGAAAGTTTTGCCTTGCTGCCGTTGCAATGACGAGTACTCGAAATGACAGTACTCTCTTGATTTTTTCACTCGTGTTCCGCAGGCCGCAGTTTGCCCTACCACTTCATCCCCAACACGTAATGTCGCCTCCTAGAGCGCAGACGTCCGCTGCTCTCTGTAGTCGAAAAGGGCAGTTGTTTGAAGTGCGATGGATGAGCAGCCAGTCCCAGCAGAACCGGAAGCTGTGGCGTGCACTGTTTGTACAAATGCTAGGAACACTGGCGCACCAAGCAGCGCATGTAGCGTGGCCGAGCGCTTTAAGGCGCTGGTTTAAGGCACCAGACTCTCTGTAGGCGCGGTTTCGAATCCCGTAGCTGCCGGGGGCTTTGCTGTGATCGCGTTAAGCTGCCGCTTTTTCTTCAAGTGTAACCTCCTTGAGCTCACATATGTTTGATACATGGAGCATTCTAGCTCCGCCTGACAGTTACAGCTACGATACTTTAGTGGTTACGGAAAGCCCAGGTTCGAAACCTGGTCACGGCACGAAAACGTCTCTTGACGCTGTCTCCTTAACTGCGACAGCTACAGACAAGTGGCGTCGCTACCATACGGCGGGCACGGCTTTTTCTTGCTGTGGATGGCCTAAAGAGACGCTTCCAGTGGGAGAGCAGTGGAAATACATGGCACGGCGATTGCCAAGATACTTCCATTTCGAAGTGATCTTTGTAGTACAAACGAAACGTTTTGCGGCTGCTGCTCCAACGGTAACGTGGCCGAGCGGTCTAAGGCGCTGGTTTTAGGCACCAGTCTCTTCGGAGGCGTGGGTTCGAATCCCACCGTTGCCACTTTTTACGTCTCATTTTTGTGCCGTTGCGGTGTGTTCTCGTGGGGTAGGACGCAGCTCTTGTGACGCGCGTGTTGTGTAGGTAGCGTGGCCGAGCGGTCTAAGGCGCTGGTTTCAGGCACCATTCTCTTCGGAGGCGTGGGTTCCAATCCCACTCCTGCCAAACGTGTAATGTTTCCTGTGTCGAAGGCAGGTGCACTCATTGCCCGCAAAGGAAACAGCACAACAAGGCGTGAGCGTCTGCTTGGTGAATTGCCGTAGAACAGTGCGTGGTGCAACGACAGGATTTGTAGGCACCTTTTGCTCTCATCATTGCTGGCGTCCGTCTCCCCGAAATGCGTCCGGGGCACGCCGTTCTATAACGCGAGAGAGCGGATTTTTTACAGTTGTCGTCAGTTAACCGTGGGTGGCTGCTGCGTTCGCTGGAAAGAGCACTGCCGTCGTTATCCGGTGTGGTCTAGTGGCTAGGATACCTGGCTCTCACCCAGGAGGCCCGGGTTCGATTCCCGGTACCGGAATCGCGCGTTTTTGTTGCTCCTCTTATGCGACTTGTCTCGACTTTGCTCGACTGACGCTACGCTGACGCGTGCAGAAAGCTACGTTAAGTATGATTCACGGCAACACCTGACGGCGAGAGAGATGAAGCGTCTATCCACTTGTTATCCAGCCACATACCTGTAGTCAAGAGGCTTGGGGGACTGCAAGACATTGCCACGGAGGTGAATGCAGCTAACCACTGTAGTTAGTGTCCTGACAGCGCAGGCACGTTCATTTGCTCGTATACATGTGATGGAGACCGTGTCTCACACTGCTGTGGCGTACACCTTGGCCTAGGCTCTGCTGTGTATCGCCACTTGCATTACAGGCAGCTGCTTTCGCGGGCGCGTCCGTGGCCGTGATCGTCTAGTGGTTAGGACATTGCGTTGTGGCCGCAATAACCCAGGTTCGAATCCTGGTCACGGCAATTTTGAAAGTTTTGCCTTGCTGCCGTTGCAATGACGAGTACTCGAAATGACAGTACTCTCTTGATTTTTTCACTCGTGTTCCGCAGGCCGCAGTTTGCCCTACCACTTCATCCCCAACACGTAATGTCGCCTCCTAGAGCGCAGACGTCCGCTGCTCTCTGTAGTCGAAAAGGGCAGTTGTTTGAAGTGCGATGGATGAGCAGCCAGTCCCAGCAGAACCGGAAGCTGTGGCGTGCACTGTTTGTACAAATGCTAGGAACACTGGCGCACCAAGCAGCGCATGTAGCGTGGCCGAGCGCTTTAAGGCGCTGGTTTAAGGCACCAGACTCTCTGTAGGCGCGGTTTCGAATCCCGTAGCTGCCGGGGGCTTTGCTGTGATCGCGTTAAGCTGCCGCTTTTTCTTCAAGTGTAACCTCCTTGAGCTCACATATGTTTGATACATGGAGCATTCTAGCTCCGCCTGACAGTTACAGCTACGATACTTTAGTGGTTACGGAAAGCCCAGGTTCGAAACCTGGTCACGGCACGAAAACGTCTCTTGACGCTGTCTCCTTAACTGCGACAGCTACAGACAAGTGGCGTCGCTACCATACGGCGGGCACGGCTTTTTCTTGCTGTGGATGGCCTAAAGAGACGCTTCCAGTGGGAGAGCAGTGGAAATACATGGCACGGCGATTGCCAAGATACTTCCATTTCGAAGTGATCTTTGTAGTACAAACGAAACGTTTTGCGGCTGCTGCTCCAACGGTAACGTGGCCGAGCGGTCTAAGGCGCTGGTTTTAGGCACCAGTCTCTTCGGAGGCGTGGGTTCGAATCCCACCGTTGCCACTTTTTACGTCTCATTTTTGTGCCGTTGCGGTGTGTTCTCGTGGGGTAGGACGCAGCTCTTGTGACGCGCGTGTTGTGTAGGTAGCGTGGCCGAGCGGTCTAAGGCGCTGGTTTCAGGCACCATTCTCTTCGGAGGCGTGGGTTCCAATCCCACTCCTGCCAAACGTGTAATGTTTCCTGTGTCGAAGGCAGGTGCACTCATTGCCCGCAAAGGAAACAGCACAACAAGGCGTGAGCGTCTGCTTGGTGAATTGCCGTAGAACAGTGCGTGGTGCAACGACAGGATTTGTAGGCACCTTTTGCTCTCATCATTGCTGGCGTCCGTCTCCCCGAAATGCGTCCGGGGCACGCCGTTCTATAACGCGAGAGAGCGGATTTTTTACAGTTGTCGTCAGTTAACCGTGGGTGGCTGCTGCGTTCGCTGGAAAGAGCACTGCCGTCGTTATCCGGTGTGGTCTAGTGGCTAGGATACCTGGCTCTCACCCAGGAGGCCCGGGTTCGATTCCCGGTACCGGAATCGCGCGTTTTTGTTGCTCCTCTTATGCGACTTGTCTCGACTTTGCTCGACTGACGCTACGCTGACGCGTGCAGAAAGCTACGTTAAGTATGATTCACGGCAACACCTGACGGCGAGAGAGATGAAGCGTCTATCCACTTGTTATCCAGCCACATACCTGTAGTCAAGAGGCTTGGGGGACTGCAAGACATTGCCACGGAGGTGAATGCAGCTAACCACTGTAGTTAGTGTCCTGACAGCGCAGGCACGTTCATTTGCTCGTATACATGTGATGGAGACCGTGTCTCACACTGCTGTGGCGTACACCTTGGCCTAGGCTCTGCTGTGTATCGCCACTTGCATTACAGGCAGCTGCTTTCGCGGGCGCGTCCGTGGCCGTGATCGTCTAGTGGTTAGGACATTGCGTTGTGGCCGCAATAACCCAGGTTCGAATCCTGGTCACGGCAATTTTGAAAGTTTTGCCTTGCTGCCGTTGCAATGACGAGTACTCGAAATGACAGTACTCTCTTGATTTTTTCACTCGTGTTCCGCAGGCCGCAGTTTGCCCTACCACTTCATCCCCAACACGTAATGTCGCCTCCTAGAGCGCAGACGTCCGCTGCTCTCTGTAGTCGAAAAGGGCAGTTGTTTGAAGTGCGATGGATGAGCAGCCAGTCCCAGCAGAACCGGAAGCTGTGGCGTGCACTGTTTGTACAAATGCTAGGAACACTGGCGCACCAAGCAGCGCATGTAGCGTGGCCGAGCGCTTTAAGGCGCTGGTTTAAGGCACCAGACTCTCTGTAGGCGCGGTTTCGAATCCCGTAGCTGCCGGGGGCTTTGCTGTGATCGCGTTAAGCTGCCGCTTTTTCTTCAAGTGTAACCTCCTTGAGCTCACATATGTTTGATACATGGAGCATTCTAGCTCCGCCTGACAGTTACAGCTACGATACTTTAGTGGTTACGGAAAGCCCAGGTTCGAAACCTGGTCACGGCACGAAAACGTCTCTTGACGCTGTCTCCTTAACTGCGACAGCTACAGACAAGTGGCGTCGCTACCATACGGCGGGCACGGCTTTTTCTTGCTGTGGATGGCCTAAAGAGACGCTTCCAGTGGGAGAGCAGTGGAAATACATGGCACGGCGATTGCCAAGATACTTCCATTTCGAAGTGATCTTTGTAGTACAAACGAAACGTTTTGCGGCTGCTGCTCCAACGGTAACGTGGCCGAGCGGTCTAAGGCGCTGGTTTTAGGCACCAGTCTCTTCGGAGGCGTGGGTTCGAATCCCACCGTTGCCACTTTTTACGTCTCATTTTTGTGCCGTTGCGGTGTGTTCTCGTGGGGTAGGACGCAGCTCTTGTGACGCGCGTGTTGTGTAGGTAGCGTGGCCGAGCGGTCTAAGGCGCTGGTTTCAGGCACCATTCTCTTCGGAGGCGTGGGTTCCAATCCCACTCCTGCCAAACGTGTAATGTTTCCTGTGTCGAAGGCAGGTGCACTCATTGCCCGCAAAGGAAACAGCACAACAAGGCGTGAGCGTCTGCTTGGTGAATTGCCGTAGAACAGTGCGTGGTGCAACGACAGGATTTGTAGGCACCTTTTGCTCTCATCATTGCTGGCGTCCGTCTCCCCGAAATGCGTCCGGGGCACGCCGTTCTATAACGCGAGAGAGCGGATTTTTTACAGTTGTCGTCAGTTAACCGTGGGTGGCTGCTGCGTTCGCTGGAAAGAGCACTGCCGTCGTTATCCGGTGTGGTCTAGTGGCTAGGATACCTGGCTCTCACCCAGGAGGCCCGGGTTCGATTCCCGGTACCGGAATCGCGCGTTTTTGTTGCTCCTCTTATGCGACTTGTCTCGACTTTGCTCGACTGACGCTACGCTGACGCGTGCAGAAAGCTACGTTAAGTATGATTCACGGCAACACCTGACGGCGAGAGAGATGAAGCGTCTATCCACTTGTTATCCAGCCACATACCTGTAGTCAAGAGGCTTGGGGGACTGCAAGACATTGCCACGGAGGTGAATGCAGCTAACCACTGTAGTTAGTGTCCTGACAGCGCAGGCACGTTCATTTGCTCGTATACATGTGATGGAGACCGTGTCTCACACTGCTGTGGCGTACACCTTGGCCTAGGCTCTGCTGTGTATCGCCACTTGCATTACAGGCAGCTGCTTTCGCGGGCGCGTCCGTGGCCGTGATCGTCTAGTGGTTAGGACATTGCGTTGTGGCCGCAATAACCCAGGTTCGAATCCTGGTCACGGCAATTTTGAAAGTTTTGCCTTGCTGCCGTTGCAATGACGAGTACTCGAAATGACAGTACTCTCTTGATTTTTTCACTCGTGTTCCGCAGGCCGCAGTTTGCCCTACCACTTCATCCCCAACACGTAATGTCGCCTCCTAGAGCGCAGACGTCCGCTGCTCTCTGTAGTCGAAAAGGGCAGTTGTTTGAAGTGCGATGGATGAGCAGCCAGTCCCAGCAGAACCGGAAGCTGTGGCGTGCACTGTTTGTACAAATGCTAGGAACACTGGCGCACCAAGCAGCGCATGTAGCGTGGCCGAGCGCTTTAAGGCGCTGGTTTAAGGCACCAGACTCTCTGTAGGCGCGGTTTCGAATCCCGTAGCTGCCGGGGGCTTTGCTGTGATCGCGTTAAGCTGCCGCTTTTTCTTCAAGTGTAACCTCCTTGAGCTCACATATGTTTGATACATGGAGCATTCTAGCTCCGCCTGACAGTTACAGCTACGATACTTTAGTGGTTACGGAAAGCCCAGGTTCGAAACCTGGTCACGGCACGAAAACGTCTCTTGACGCTGTCTCCTTAACTGCGACAGCTACAGACAAGTGGCGTCGCTACCATACGGCGGGCACGGCTTTTTCTTGCTGTGGATGGCCTAAAGAGACGCTTCCAGTGGGAGAGCAGTGGAAATACATGGCACGGCGATTGCCAAGATACTTCCATTTCGAAGTGATCTTTGTAGTACAAACGAAACGTTTTGCGGCTGCTGCTCCAACGGTAACGTGGCCGAGCGGTCTAAGGCGCTGGTTTTAGGCACCAGTCTCTTCGGAGGCGTGGGTTCGAATCCCACCGTTGCCACTTTTTACGTCTCATTTTTGTGCCGTTGCGGTGTGTTCTCGTGGGGTAGGACGCAGCTCTTGTGACGCGCGTGTTGTGTAGGTAGCGTGGCCGAGCGGTCTAAGGCGCTGGTTTCAGGCACCATTCTCTTCGGAGGCGTGGGTTCCAATCCCACTCCTGCCAAACGTGTAATGTTTCCTGTGTCGAAGGCAGGTGCACTCATTGCCCGCAAAGGAAACAGCACAACAAGGCGTGAGCGTCTGCTTGGTGAATTGCCGTAGAACAGTGCGTGGTGCAACGACAGGATTTGTAGGCACCTTTTGCTCTCATCATTGCTGGCGTCCGTCTCCCCGAAATGCGTCCGGGGCACGCCGTTCTATAACGCGAGAGAGCGGATTTTTTACAGTTGTCGTCAGTTAACCGTGGGTGGCTGCTGCGTTCGCTGGAAAGAGCACTGCCGTCGTTATCCGGTGTGGTCTAGTGGCTAGGATACCTGGCTCTCACCCAGGAGGCCCGGGTTCGATTCCCGGTACCGGAATCGCGCGTTTTTGTTGCTCCTCTTATGCGACTTGTCTCGACTTTGCTCGACTGACGCTACGCTGACGCGTGCAGAAAGCTACGTTAAGTATGATTCACGGCAACACCTGACGGCGAGAGAGATGAAGCGTCTATCCACTTGTTATCCAGCCACATACCTGTAGTCAAGAGGCTTGGGGGACTGCAAGACATTGCCACGGAGGTGAATGCAGCTAACCACTGTAGTTAGTGTCCTGACAGCGCAGGCACGTTCATTTGCTCGTATACATGTGATGGAGACCGTGTCTCACACTGCTGTGGCGTACACCTTGGCCTAGGCTCTGCTGTGTATCGCCACTTGCATTACAGGCAGCTGCTTTCGCGGGCGCGTCCGTGGCCGTGATCGTCTAGTGGTTAGGACATTGCGTTGTGGCCGCAATAACCCAGGTTCGAATCCTGGTCACGGCAATTTTGAAAGTTTTGCCTTGCTGCCGTTGCAATGACGAGTACTCGAAATGACAGTACTCTCTTGATTTTTTCACTCGTGTTCCGCAGGCCGCAGTTTGCCCTACCACTTCATCCCCAACACGTAATGTCGCCTCCTAGAGCGCAGACGTCCGCTGCTCTCTGTAGTCGAAAAGGGCAGTTGTTTGAAGTGCGATGGATGAGCAGCCAGTCCCAGCAGAACCGGAAGCTGTGGCGTGCACTGTTTGTACAAATGCTAGGAACACTGGCGCACCAAGCAGCGCATGTAGCGTGGCCGAGCGCTTTAAGGCGCTGGTTTAAGGCACCAGACTCTCTGTAGGCGCGGTTTCGAATCCCGTAGCTGCCGGGGGCTTTGCTGTGATCGCGTTAAGCTGCCGCTTTTTCTTCAAGTGTAACCTCCTTGAGCTCACATATGTTTGATACATGGAGCATTCTAGCTCCGCCTGACAGTTACAGCTACGATACTTTAGTGGTTACGGAAAGCCCAGGTTCGAAACCTGGTCACGGCACGAAAACGTCTCTTGACGCTGTCTCCTTAACTGCGACAGCTACAGACAAGTGGCGTCGCTACCATACGGCGGGCACGGCTTTTTCTTGCTGTGGATGGCCTAAAGAGACGCTTCCAGTGGGAGAGCAGTGGAAATACATGGCACGGCGATTGCCAAGATACTTCCATTTCGAAGTGATCTTTGTAGTACAAACGAAACGTTTTGCGGCTGCTGCTCCAACGGTAACGTGGCCGAGCGGTCTAAGGCGCTGGTTTTAGGCACCAGTCTCTTCGGAGGCGTGGGTTCGAATCCCACCGTTGCCACTTTTTACGTCTCATTTTTGTGCCGTTGCGGTGTGTTCTCGTGGGGTAGGACGCAGCTCTTGTGACGCGCGTGTTGTGTAGGTAGCGTGGCCGAGCGGTCTAAGGCGCTGGTTTCAGGCACCATTCTCTTCGGAGGCGTGGGTTCCAATCCCACTCCTGCCAAACGTGTAATGTTTCCTGTGTCGAAGGCAGGTGCACTCATTGCCCGCAAAGGAAACAGCACAACAAGGCGTGAGCGTCTGCTTGGTGAATTGCCGTAGAACAGTGCGTGGTGCAACGACAGGATTTGTAGGCACCTTTTGCTCTCATCATTGCTGGCGTCCGTCTCCCCGAAATGCGTCCGGGGCACGCCGTTCTATAACGCGAGAGAGCGGATTTTTTACAGTTGTCGTCAGTTAACCGTGGGTGGCTGCTGCGTTCGCTGGAAAGAGCACTGCCGTCGTTATCCGGTGTGGTCTAGTGGCTAGGATACCTGGCTCTCACCCAGGAGGCCCGGGTTCGATTCCCGGTACCGGAATCGCGCGTTTTTGTTGCTCCTCTTATGCGACTTGTCTCGACTTTGCTCGACTGACGCTACGCTGACGCGTGCAGAAAGCTACGTTAAGTATGATTCACGGCAACACCTGACGGCGAGAGAGATGAAGCGTCTATCCACTTGTTATCCAGCCACATACCTGTAGTCAAGAGGCTTGGGGGACTGCAAGACATTGCCACGGAGGTGAATGCAGCTAACCACTGTAGTTAGTGTCCTGACAGCGCAGGCACGTTCATTTGCTCGTATACATGTGATGGAGACCGTGTCTCACACTGCTGTGGCGTACACCTTGGCCTAGGCTCTGCTGTGTATCGCCACTTGCATTACAGGCAGCTGCTTTCGCGGGCGCGTCCGTGGCCGTGATCGTCTAGTGGTTAGGACATTGCGTTGTGGCCGCAATAACCCAGGTTCGAATCCTGGTCACGGCAATTTTGAAAGTTTTGCCTTGCTGCCGTTGCAATGACGAGTACTCGAAATGACAGTACTCTCTTGATTTTTTCACTCGTGTTCCGCAGGCCGCAGTTTGCCCTACCACTTCATCCCCAACACGTAATGTCGCCTCCTAGAGCGCAGACGTCCGCTGCTCTCTGTAGTCGAAAAGGGCAGTTGTTTGAAGTGCGATGGATGAGCAGCCAGTCCCAGCAGAACCGGAAGCTGTGGCGTGCACTGTTTGTACAAATGCTAGGAACACTGGCGCACCAAGCAGCGCATGTAGCGTGGCCGAGCGCTTTAAGGCGCTGGTTTAAGGCACCAGACTCTCTGTAGGCGCGGTTTCGAATCCCGTAGCTGCCGGGGGCTTTGCTGTGATCGCGTTAAGCTGCCGCTTTTTCTTCAAGTGTAACCTCCTTGAGCTCACATATGTTTGATACATGGAGCATTCTAGCTCCGCCTGACAGTTACAGCTACGATACTTTAGTGGTTACGGAAAGCCCAGGTTCGAAACCTGGTCACGGCACGAAAACGTCTCTTGACGCTGTCTCCTTAACTGCGACAGCTACAGACAAGTGGCGTCGCTACCATACGGCGGGCACGGCTTTTTCTTGCTGTGGATGGCCTAAAGAGACGCTTCCAGTGGGAGAGCAGTGGAAATACATGGCACGGCGATTGCCAAGATACTTCCATTTCGAAGTGATCTTTGTAGTACAAACGAAACGTTTTGCGGCTGCTGCTCCAACGGTAACGTGGCCGAGCGGTCTAAGGCGCTGGTTTTAGGCACCAGTCTCTTCGGAGGCGTGGGTTCGAATCCCACCGTTGCCACTTTTTACGTCTCATTTTTGTGCCGTTGCGGTGTGTTCTCGTGGGGTAGGACGCAGCTCTTGTGACGCGCGTGTTGTGTAGGTAGCGTGGCCGAGCGGTCTAAGGCGCTGGTTTCAGGCACCATTCTCTTCGGAGGCGTGGGTTCCAATCCCACTCCTGCCAAACGTGTAATGTTTCCTGTGTCGAAGGCAGGTGCACTCATTGCCCGCAAAGGAAACAGCACAACAAGGCGTGAGCGTCTGCTTGGTGAATTGCCGTAGAACAGTGCGTGGTGCAACGACAGGATTTGTAGGCACCTTTTGCTCTCATCATTGCTGGCGTCCGTCTCCCCGAAATGCGTCCGGGGCACGCCGTTCTATAACGCGAGAGAGCGGATTTTTTACAGTTGTCGTCAGTTAACCGTGGGTGGCTGCTGCGTTCGCTGGAAAGAGCACTGCCGTCGTTATCCGGTGTGGTCTAGTGGCTAGGATACCTGGCTCTCACCCAGGAGGCCCGGGTTCGATTCCCGGTACCGGAATCGCGCGTTTTTGTTGCTCCTCTTATGCGACTTGTCTCGACTTTGCTCGACTGACGCTACGCTGACGCGTGCAGAAAGCTACGTTAAGTATGATTCACGGCAACACCTGACGGCGAGAGAGATGAAGCGTCTATCCACTTGTTATCCAGCCACATACCTGTAGTCAAGAGGCTTGGGGGACTGCAAGACATTGCCACGGAGGTGAATGCAGCTAACCACTGTAGTTAGTGTCCTGACAGCGCAGGCACGTTCATTTGCTCGTATACATGTGATGGAGACCGTGTCTCACACTGCTGTGGCGTACACCTTGGCCTAGGCTCTGCTGTGTATCGCCACTTGCATTACAGGCAGCTGCTTTCGCGGGCGCGTCCGTGGCCGTGATCGTCTAGTGGTTAGGACATTGCGTTGTGGCCGCAATAACCCAGGTTCGAATCCTGGTCACGGCAATTTTGAAAGTTTTGCCTTGCTGCCGTTGCAATGACGAGTACTCGAAATGACAGTACTCTCTTGATTTTTTCACTCGTGTTCCGCAGGCCGCAGTTTGCCCTACCACTTCATCCCCAACACGTAATGTCGCCTCCTAGAGCGCAGACGTCCGCTGCTCTCTGTAGTCGAAAAGGGCAGTTGTTTGAAGTGCGATGGATGAGCAGCCAGTCCCAGCAGAACCGGAAGCTGTGGCGTGCACTGTTTGTACAAATGCTAGGAACACTGGCGCACCAAGCAGCGCATGTAGCGTGGCCGAGCGCTTTAAGGCGCTGGTTTAAGGCACCAGACTCTCTGTAGGCGCGGTTTCGAATCCCGTAGCTGCCGGGGGCTTTGCTGTGATCGCGTTAAGCTGCCGCTTTTTCTTCAAGTGTAACCTCCTTGAGCTCACATATGTTTGATACATGGAGCATTCTAGCTCCGCCTGACAGTTACAGCTACGATACTTTAGTGGTTACGGAAAGCCCAGGTTCGAAACCTGGTCACGGCACGAAAACGTCTCTTGACGCTGTCTCCTTAACTGCGACAGCTACAGACAAGTGGCGTCGCTACCATACGGCGGGCACGGCTTTTTCTTGCTGTGGATGGCCTAAAGAGACGCTTCCAGTGGGAGAGCAGTGGAAATACATGGCACGGCGATTGCCAAGATACTTCCATTTCGAAGTGATCTTTGTAGTACAAACGAAACGTTTTGCGGCTGCTGCTCCAACGGTAACGTGGCCGAGCGGTCTAAGGCGCTGGTTTTAGGCACCAGTCTCTTCGGAGGCGTGGGTTCGAATCCCACCGTTGCCACTTTTTACGTCTCATTTTTGTGCCGTTGCGGTGTGTTCTCGTGGGGTAGGACGCAGCTCTTGTGACGCGCGTGTTGTGTAGGTAGCGTGGCCGAGCGGTCTAAGGCGCTGGTTTCAGGCACCATTCTCTTCGGAGGCGTGGGTTCCAATCCCACTCCTGCCAAACGTGTAATGTTTCCTGTGTCGAAGGCAGGTGCACTCATTGCCCGCAAAGGAAACAGCACAACAAGGCGTGAGCGTCTGCTTGGTGAATTGCCGTAGAACAGTGCGTGGTGCAACGACAGGATTTGTAGGCACCTTTTGCTCTCATCATTGCTGGCGTCCGTCTCCCCGAAATGCGTCCGGGGCACGCCGTTCTATAACGCGAGAGAGCGGATTTTTTACAGTTGTCGTCAGTTAACCGTGGGTGGCTGCTGCGTTCGCTGGAAAGAGCACTGCCGTCGTTATCCGGTGTGGTCTAGTGGCTAGGATACCTGGCTCTCACCCAGGAGGCCCGGGTTCGATTCCCGGTACCGGAATCGCGCGTTTTTGTTGCTCCTCTTATGCGACTTGTCTCGACTTTGCTCGACTGACGCTACGCTGACGCGTGCAGAAAGCTACGTTAAGTATGATTCACGGCAACACCTGACGGCGAGAGAGATGAAGCGTCTATCCACTTGTTATCCAGCCACATACCTGTAGTCAAGAGGCTTGGGGGACTGCAAGACATTGCCACGGAGGTGAATGCAGCTAACCACTGTAGTTAGTGTCCTGACAGCGCAGGCACGTTCATTTGCTCGTATACATGTGATGGAGACCGTGTCTCACACTGCTGTGGCGTACACCTTGGCCTAGGCTCTGCTGTGTATCGCCACTTGCATTACAGGCAGCTGCTTTCGCGGGCGCGTCCGTGGCCGTGATCGTCTAGTGGTTAGGACATTGCGTTGTGGCCGCAATAACCCAGGTTCGAATCCTGGTCACGGCAATTTTGAAAGTTTTGCCTTGCTGCCGTTGCAATGACGAGTACTCGAAATGACAGTACTCTCTTGATTTTTTCACTCGTGTTCCGCAGGCCGCAGTTTGCCCTACCACTTCATCCCCAACACGTAATGTCGCCTCCTAGAGCGCAGACGTCCGCTGCTCTCTGTAGTCGAAAAGGGCAGTTGTTTGAAGTGCGATGGATGAGCAGCCAGTCCCAGCAGAACCGGAAGCTGTGGCGTGCACTGTTTGTACAAATGCTAGGAACACTGGCGCACCAAGCAGCGCATGTAGCGTGGCCGAGCGCTTTAAGGCGCTGGTTTAAGGCACCAGACTCTCTGTAGGCGCGGTTTCGAATCCCGTAGCTGCCGGGGGCTTTGCTGTGATCGCGTTAAGCTGCCGCTTTTTCTTCAAGTGTAACCTCCTTGAGCTCACATATGTTTGATACATGGAGCATTCTAGCTCCGCCTGACAGTTACAGCTACGATACTTTAGTGGTTACGGAAAGCCCAGGTTCGAAACCTGGTCACGGCACGAAAACGTCTCTTGACGCTGTCTCCTTAACTGCGACAGCTACAGACAAGTGGCGTCGCTACCATACGGCGGGCACGGCTTTTT
Organism: Schistocerca piceifrons; assembly: GCF_021461385.2. Classification (NCBI taxonomy): domain Eukaryota; kingdom Metazoa; phylum Arthropoda; class Insecta; order Orthoptera; family Acrididae; genus Schistocerca; species Schistocerca piceifrons. The sequence goes on along the minus strand of NW_025728532.1, from coordinate 6,313 downwards.
CTTGCTGTGGATGGCCTAAAGAGACGCTTCCAGTGGGAGAGCAGTGGAAATACATGGCACGGCGATTGCCAAGATACTTCCATTTCGAAGTGATCTTTGTAGTACAAACGAAACGTTTTGCGGCTGCTGCTCCAACGGTAACGTGGCCGAGCGGTCTAAGGCGCTGGTTTTAGGCACCAGTCTCTTCGGAGGCGTGGGTTCGAATCCCACCGTTGCCACTTTTTACGTCTCATTTTTGTGCCGTTGCGGTGTGTTCTCGTGGGGTAGGACGCAGCTCTTGTGACGCGCGTGTTGTGTAGGTAGCGTGGCCGAGCGGTCTAAGGCGCTGGTTTCAGGCACCATTCTCTTCGGAGGCGTGGGTTCCAATCCCACTCCTGCCAAACGTGTAATGTTTCCTGTGTCGAAGGCAGGTGCACTCATTGCCCGCAAAGGAAACAGCACAACAAGGCGTGAGCGTCTGCTTGGTGAATTGCCGTAGAACAGTGCGTGGTGCAACGACAGGATTTGTAGGCACCTTTTGCTCTCATCATTGCTGGCGTCCGTCTCCCCGAAATGCGTCCGGGGCACGCCGTTCTATAACGCGAGAGAGCGGATTTTTTACAGTTGTCGTCAGTTAACCGTGGGTGGCTGCTGCGTTCGCTGGAAAGAGCACTGCCGTCGTTATCCGGTGTGGTCTAGTGGCTAGGATACCTGGCTCTCACCCAGGAGGCCCGGGTTCGATTCCCGGTACCGGAATCGCGCGTTTTTGTTGCTCCTCTTATGCGACTTGTCTCGACTTTGCTCGACTGACGCTACGCTGACGCGTGCAGAAAGCTACGTTAAGTATGATTCACGGCAACACCTGACGGCGAGAGAGATGAAGCGTCTATCCACTTGTTATCCAGCCACATACCTGTAGTCAAGAGGCTTGGGGGACTGCAAGACATTGCCACGGAGGTGAATGCAGCTAACCACTGTAGTTAGTGTCCTGACAGCGCAGGCACGTTCATTTGCTCGTATACATGTGATGGAGACCGTGTCTCACACTGCTGTGGCGTACACCTTGGCCTAGGCTCTGCTGTGTATCGCCACTTGCATTACAGGCAGCTGCTTTCGCGGGCGCGTCCGTGGCCGTGATCGTCTAGTGTTAGGACATTGCGTTGTGGCCGCAATAACCCAGGTTCGAATCCTGGTCACGGCAATTTTGAAAGTTTTGCCTTGCTGCCGTTGCAATGACGAGTACTCGAAATGACAGTACTCTCTTGATTTTTTCACTCGTGTTCCGCAGGCCGCAGTTTGCCCTACCACTTCATCCCCAACACGTAATGTCGCCTCCTAGAGCGCAGACGTCCGCTGCTCTCTGTAGTCGAAAAGGGCAGTTGTTTGAAGTGCGATGGATGAGCAGCCAGTCCCAGCAGAACCGGAAGCTGTGGCGTGCACTGTTTGTACAAATGCTAGGAACACTGGCGCACCAAGCAGCGCATGTAGCGTGGCCGAGCGCTTTAAGGCGCTGGTTTAAGGCACCAGACTCTCTGTAGGCGCGGTTTCGAATCCCGTAGCTGCCGGGGGCTTTGCTGTGATCGCGTTAAGCTGCCGCTTTTTCTTCAAGTGTAACCTCCTTGAGCTCACATATGTTTGATACATGGAGCATTCTAGCTCCGCCTGACAGTTACAGCTACGATACTTTAGTGGTTACGGAAAGCCCAGGTTCGAAACCTGGTCACGGCACGAAAACGTCTCTTGACGCTGTCCTCCTTAACTGCGACAGCTACAGACAAGTGGCGTCGCTACCATACGGCGGGCACGGCTTTTTCTTGCTGTGGATGGCCTAAAGAGACGCTTCCAGTGGGAGAGCAGTGGAAATACATGGCACGGCGATTGCCAAGATACTTCCATTTCGAAGTGATCTTTGTAGTACAAACGAAACGTTTTGCGGCTGCTGCTCCAACGGTAACGTGGCCGAGCGGTCTAAGGCGCTGGTTTTAGGCACCAGTCTCTTCGGAGGCGTGGGTTCGAATCCCACCGTTGCCACTTTTTACGTCTCATTTTTGTGCCGTTGCGGTGTGTTCTCGTGGGGTAGGACGCAGCTCTTGTGACGCGCGTGTTGTGTAGGTAGCGTGGCCGAGCGGTCTAAGGCGCTGGTTTCAGGCACCATTCTCTTCGGAGGCGTGGGTTCCAATCCCACTCCTGCCAAACGTGTAATGTTTCCTGTGTCGAAGGCAGGTGCACTCATTGCCCGCAAAGGAAACAGCACAACAAGGCGTGAGCGTCTGCTTGGTGAATTGCCGTAGAACAGTGCGTGGTGCAACGACAGGATTTGTAGGCACCTTTTGCTCTCATCATTGCTGGCGTCCGTCTCCCCGAAATGCGTCCGGGGCACGCCGTTCTATAACGCGAGAGAGCGGATTTTTTACAGTTGTCGTCAGTTAACCGTGGGTGGCTGCTGCGTTCGCTGGAAAGAGCACTGCCGTCGTTATCCGGTGTGGTCTAGTGGCTAGGATACCTGGCTCTCACCCAGGAGGCCCGGGTTCGATTCCCGGTACCGGAATCGCGCGTTTTTGTTGCTCCTCTTATGCGACTTGTCTCGACTTTGCTCGACTGACGCTACGCTGACGCGTGCAGAAAGCTACGTTAAGTATGATTCACGGCAACACCTGACGGCGAGAGAGATGAAGCGTCTATCCACTTGTTATCCAGCCACATACCTGTAGTCAAGAGGCTTGGGGGACTGCAAGACATTGCCACGGAGGTGAATGCAGCTAACCACTGTAGTTAGTGTCCTGACAGCGCAGGCACGTTCATTTGCTCGTATACATGTGATGGAGACCGTGTCTCACACTGCTGTGGCGTACACCTTGGCCTAGGCTCTGCTGTGTATCGCCACTTGCATTACAGGCAGCTGCTTTCGCGGGCGCGTCCGTGGCCGTGATCGTCTAGTGGTTAGGACATTGCGTTGTGGCCGCAATAACCCAGGTTCGAATCCTGGTCACGGCAATTTTGAAAGTTTTGCCTTGCTGCCGTTGCAATGACGAGTACTCGAAATGACAGTACTCTCTTGATTTTTTCACTCGTGTTCCGCAGGCCGCAGTTTGCCCTACCACTTCATCCCCAACACGTAATGTCGCCTCCTAGAGCGCAGACGTCCGCTGCTCTCTGTAGTCGAAAAGGGCAGTTGTTTGAAGTGCGATGGATGAGCAGCCAGTCCCAGCAGAACCGGAAGCTGTGGCGTGCACTGTTTGTACAAATGCTAGGAACACTGGCGCACCAAGCAGCGCATGTAGCGTGGCCGAGCGCTTTAAGGCGCTGGTTTAAGGCACCAGACTCTCTGTAGGCGCGGTTTCGAATCCCGTAGCTGCCGGGGGCTTTGCTGTGATCGCGTTAAGCTGCCGCTTTTTCTTCAAGTGTAACCTCCTTGAGCTCACATATGTTTGATACATGGAGCATTCTAGCTCCGCCTGACAGTTACAGCTACGATACTTTAGTGGTTACGGAAAGCCCAGGTTCGAAACCTGGTCACGGCACGAAAACGTCTCTTGACGCTGTCTCCTTAACTGCGACAGCTACAGACAAGTGGCGTCGCTACCATACGGCGGGCACGGCTTTTTCTTGCTGTGGATGGCCTAAAGAGACGCTTCCAGTGGGAGAGCAGTGGAAATACATGGCACGGCGATTGCCAAGATACTTCCATTTCGAAGTGATCTTTGTAGTACAAACGAAACGTTTTGCGGCTGCTGCTCCAACGGTAACGTGGCCGAGCGGTCTAAGGCGCTGGTTTTAGGCACCAGTCTCTTCGGAGGCGTGGGTTCGAATCCACCGTTGCCACTTTTTACGTCTCATTTTTGTGCCGTTGCGGTGTGTTCTCGTGGGGTAGGACGCAGCTCTTGTGACGCGCGTGTTGTGTAGGTAGCGTGGCCGAGCGGTCTAAGGCGCTGGTTTCAGGCACCATTCTCTTCGGAGGCGTGGGTTCCAATCCCACTCCTGCCAAACGTGTAATGTTTCCTGTGTCGAAGGCAGGTGCACTCATTGCCCGCAAAGGAAACAGCACAACAAGGCGTGAGCGTCTGCTTGGTGAATTGCCGTAGAACAGTGCGTGGTGCAACGACAGGATTTGTAGGCACCTTTTGCTCTCATCATTGCTGCGTCCGTCTCCCCGAAATGCGTCCGGGGCACGCCGTTCTATAACGCGAGAGAGCGGATTTTTTACAGTTGTCGTCAGTTAACCGTGGGTGGCTGCTGCGTTCGCTGGAAAGAGCACTGCCGTCGTTATCCGGTGTGGTCTAGTGGCTAGGATACCTGGCTCTCACCCAGGAGGCCCGGGTTCGATTCCCGGTACCGGAATCGCGCGTTTTTGTTGCTCCTCTTATGCGACTTGTCTCGACTTTGCTCGACTGACGCTACGCTGACGCGTGCAGAAAGCTACGTTAAGTATGATTCACGGCAACACCTGACGGCGAGAGAGATGAAGCGTCTATCCACTTGTTATCCAGCCACATACCTGTAGTCAAGAGGCTTGGGGGACTGCAAGACATTGCCACGGAGGTGAATGCAGCTAACCACTGTAGTTAGTGTCCTGACAGCGCAGGCACGTTCATTTGCTCGTATACATGTGATGGAGACCGTGTCTCACACTGCTGTGGCGTACACCTTGGCCTAGGCTCTGCTGTGTATCGCCACTTGCATTACAGGCAGCTGCTTTCGCGGGCGCGTCCGTGGCCGTGATCGTCTAGTGGTTAGGACATTGCGTTGTGGCCGCAATAACCCAGGTTCGAATCCTGGTCACGGCAATTTTGAAAGTTTTGCCTTGCTGCCGTTGCAATGACGAGTACTCGAAATGACAGTACTCTCTTGATTTTTTCACTCGTGTTCCGCAGGCCGCAGTTTGCCCTACCACTTCATTCCCCAACACGTAATGTCGCCTCCTAGAGCGCAGACGTCCGCTGCTCTCTGTAGTCGAAAAGGGCAGTTGTTTGAAGTGCGATGGATGAGCAGCCAGTCCCAGCAGAACCGGAAGCTGTGGCGTGCACTGTTTGTACAAATGCTAGGAACACTGGCGCACCAAGCAGCGCATGTAGCGTGGCCGAGCGCTTTAAGGCGCTGGTTTAAGGCACCAGACTCTCTGTAGGCGCGGTTTCGAATCCCGTAGCTGCCGGGGGCTTTGCTGTGATCGCGTTAAGCTGCCGCTTTTTCTTCAAGTGTAACCTCCTTGAGCTCACATATGTTTGATACATGGAGCATTCTAGCTCCGCCTGACAGTTACAGCTACGATACTTTAGTGGTTACGGAAAGCCCAGGTTCGAAACCTGGTCACGGCACGAAAACGTCTCTTGACGCTGTCTCCTTAACTGCGACAGCTACAGACAAGTGGCGTCGCTACCATACGGCGGGCACGGCTTTTTCTTGCTGTGGATGGCCTAAAGAGACGCTTCCAGTGGGAGAGCAGTGGAAATACATGGCACGGCGATTGCCAAGATACTTCCATTTCGAAGTGATCTTTGTAGTACAAACGAAACGTTTTGCGGCTGCTGCTCCAACGGTAACGTGGCCGAGCGGTCTAAGGCGCTGGTTTTAGGCACCAGTCTCTTCGGAGGCGTGGGTTCGAATCCCACCGTTGCCACTTTTTACGTCTCATTTTTGTGCCGTTGCGGTGTGTTCTCGTGGGGTAGGACGCAGCTCTTGTGACGCGCGTGTTGTGTAGGTAGCGTGGCCGAGCGGTCTAAGGCGCTGGTTTCAGGCACCATTCTCTTCGGAGGCGTGGGTTCCAATCCCACTCCTGCCAAACGTGTAATGTTTCCTGTGTCGAAGGCAGGTGCACTCATTGCCCGCAAAGGAAACAGCACAACAAGGCGTGAGCGTCTGCTTGGTGAATTGCCGTAGAACAGTGCGTGGTGCAACGACAGGATTTGTAGGCACCTTTTGCTCTCATCATTGCTGGCGTCCGTCTCCCCGAAATGCGTCCGGGGCACGCCGTTCTATAACGCGAGAGAGCGGATTTTTTACAGTTGTCGTCAGTTAACCGTGGGTGGCTGCTGCGTTCGCTGGAAAGAGCACTGCCGTCGTTATCCGGTGTGGTCTAGTGGCTAGGATACCTGGCTCTCACCCAGGAGGCCCGGGTTCGATTCCCGGTACCGGAATCGCGCGTTTTTGTTGCTCCTCTTATGCGACTTGTCTCGACTTTGCTCGACTGACGCTACGCTGACGCGTGCAGAAAGCTACGTTAAGTATGATTCACGGCAACACCTGACGGCGAGAGAGATGAAGCGTCTATCCACTTGTTATCCAGCCACATACCTGTAGTCAAGAGGCTTGGGGGACTGCAAGACATTGCACGGAGGTG
>NW_025728531.1:0-57672 GCF_021461385.2 Schistocerca piceifrons | reverse complement strand
TTCAAACACTGAGTCACAATCGTCACTGCAGCGACAGCAAGGCAAAACTTTAAAATTTGCCGTGACCAGGATTCGAACCTGGGTTATTGCGGCCACAACGCAATGTCCTAACCACTAGACGATCACGGCCACGGAAGCACCGCCGAGAGCAGTTCTCGCGACTGCAAGTGGCGATGCACAGCAAAGCTCAGCCCACACACCACTGTGTCTCCCCACAGCTGTGTCAGACGCGGTCTCCATTACATGTATACTGGCAAGCGAACGTGTCTGCGCTGTTAGGACACTAAGCAGTGTGGTTAGCTGCATTCAACCCCCGTGGCAATGTCTTGCAGTCCTCCAGCTCTGTTGACCACAGGTAGGTGCCTCGATAAGAGGTGGATACATGTCGCATCGCTCTCGCCGTCACTTGTCACCACGAATCGTACTTAACGTAGTTTTCTGCAAGCGTCAGCGGAGCGTCAGTCGAGCTAAGTCGGGACAAGTCGCATAAGAGGAGCAACAAAATGCGCATTTCCGGTACCGGGAATCGAACCCGGGCCTCCTGGGTGAGAGCCAGGTATCCTAGCCACTAGACCACACCGGATAACGACGCCAGGGCTCCTCCTGCGAACACAGCAAGCTATACACAATCTACTTGACGACAACGGCAAAAATTAGCGTTTCCACCTTATAGAACGTCGTGCTCTGGACACATTTCGTGGAGACGAACGCCAGCAATCGTGACACCAAACTGCGCCTGTGAATCCTGTCGTTGCACCACGCACTGTGCTGCTACGACAATTTAAGAAAGAGACGCTCACGGCTTGCCGCGCTGTTTTCGTCGCGGGTAATCAGTGCTACGGCTTCCGAGACAGAAAACATTGGCAGCGGTGGGATTCGAACCCACGCCTCCGAAGAGACTGGTGCCTGAAACCAGCGCCTTAGACCGCTCGGCCACGCTACCTACGCGCCACGGCGGTCACAGGAGCTGCGTTCTTACCCACGAGACCACACCGCAATGGCACAAAAACGAGAAGTAAAAATTGGCAGCGGTGGGATTCGAACCCACGCCTCCGAAGAGACTGGTGCCTTAAACCAGCGCCTTAGACCGCTCGGCCACGCTACCTGCGTCAGTGTTCTTCGCTTTTGTGGAAACAGTGCGCGACACAGCTCCCTGTTCTGCTGCAACTGGCTGCTCATCCATTGCACCTCAAACAACTGCCCTTTTCGAATAGAGATTAACTACACAGGCAGCTGCCCGCGCTCTGGTGCGGCGGCATTGCGTGTTGATAATGAACTGGTAGTGCCACCTGCAGCCTGCGGAACATGAGTGAAAAATGAAGAGGGCACTGTGATTTCAAACACTGAGTCACAATCGTCACTGCAGCGACAGCAAGGCAAAACTTTAAAATTTGCCGTGACCAGGATTCGAACCTGGGTTATTGCGGCCACAACGCAATGTCCTAACCACTAGACGATCACGGCCACGGAAGCACCGCCGAGAGCAGTTCTCGCGACTGCAAGTGGCGATGCACAGCAAAGCTCAGCCCACACACCACTGTGTCTCCCCACAGCTGTGTCAGACGCGGTCTCCATTACATGTATACTGGCAAGCGAACGTGTCTGCGCTGTTAGGACACTAAGCAGTGTGGTTAGCTGCATTCAACCCCCGTGGCAATGTCTTGCAGTCCTCCAGCTCTGTTGACCACAGGTAGGTGCCTCGATAAGAGGTGGATACATGTCGCATCGCTCTCGCCGTCACTTGTCACCACGAATCGTACTTAACGTAGTTTTCTGCAAGCGTCAGCGGAGCGTCAGTCGAGCTAAGTCGGGACAAGTCGCATAAGAGGAGCAACAAAATGCGCATTTCCGGTACCGGGAATCGAACCCGGGCCTCCTGGGTGAGAGCCAGGTATCCTAGCCACTAGACCACACCGGATAACGACGCCAGGGCTCCTCCTGCGAACACAGCAAGCTATACACAATCTACTTGACGACAACGGCAAAAATTAGCGTTTCCACCTTATAGAACGTCGTGCTCTGGACACATTTCGTGGAGACGAACGCCAGCAATCGTGACACCAAACTGCGCCTGTGAATCCTGTCGTTGCACCACGCACTGTGCTGCTACGACAATTTAAGAAAGAGACGCTCACGGCTTGCCGCGCTGTTTTCGTCGCGGGTAATCAGTGCTACGGCTTCCGAGACAGAAAACATTGGCAGCGGTGGGATTCGAACCCACGCCTCCGAAGAGACTGGTGCCTGAAACCAGCGCCTTAGACCGCTCGGCCACGCTACCTACGCGCCACGGCGGTCACAGGAGCTGCGTTCTTACCCACGAGACCACACCGCAATGGCACAAAAACGAGAAGTAAAAATTGGCAGCGGTGGGATTCGAACCCACGCCTCCGAAGAGACTGGTGCCTTAAACCAGCGCCTTAGACCGCTCGGCCACGCTACCTGCGTCAGTGTTCTTCGCTTTTGTGGAAACAGTGCGCGACACAGCTCCCTGTTCTGCTGCAACTGGCTGCTCATCCATTGCACCTCAAACAACTGCCCTTTTCGAATAGAGATTAACTACACAGGCAGCTGCCCGCGCTCTGGTGCGGCGGCATTGCGTGTTGATAATGAACTGGTAGTGCCACCTGCAGCCTGCGGAACATGAGTGAAAAATGAAGAGGGCACTGTGATTTCAAACACTGAGTCACAATCGTCACTGCAGCGACAGCAAGGCAAAACTTTAAAATTTGCCGTGACCAGGATTCGAACCTGGGTTATTGCGGCCACAACGCAATGTCCTAACCACTAGACGATCACGGCCACGGAAGCACCGCCGAGAGCAGTTCTCGCGACTGCAAGTGGCGATGCACAGCAAAGCTCAGCCCACACACCACTGTGTCTCCCCACAGCTGTGTCAGACGCGGTCTCCATTACATGTATACTGGCAAGCGAACGTGTCTGCGCTGTTAGGACACTAAGCAGTGTGGTTAGCTGCATTCAACCCCCGTGGCAATGTCTTGCAGTCCTCCAGCTCTGTTGACCACAGGTAGGTGCCTCGATAAGAGGTGGATACATGTCGCATCGCTCTCGCCGTCACTTGTCACCACGAATCGTACTTAACGTAGTTTTCTGCAAGCGTCAGCGGAGCGTCAGTCGAGCTAAGTCGGGACAAGTCGCATAAGAGGAGCAACAAAATGCGCATTTCCGGTACCGGGAATCGAACCCGGGCCTCCTGGGTGAGAGCCAGGTATCCTAGCCACTAGACCACACCGGATAACGACGCCAGGGCTCCTCCTGCGAACACAGCAAGCTATACACAATCTACTTGACGACAACGGCAAAAATTAGCGTTTCCACCTTATAGAACGTCGTGCTCTGGACACATTTCGTGGAGACGAACGCCAGCAATCGTGACACCAAACTGCGCCTGTGAATCCTGTCGTTGCACCACGCACTGTGCTGCTACGACAATTTAAGAAAGAGACGCTCACGGCTTGCCGCGCTGTTTTCGTCGCGGGTAATCAGTGCTACGGCTTCCGAGACAGAAAACATTGGCAGCGGTGGGATTCGAACCCACGCCTCCGAAGAGACTGGTGCCTGAAACCAGCGCCTTAGACCGCTCGGCCACGCTACCTACGCGCCACGGCGGTCACAGGAGCTGCGTTCTTACCCACGAGACCACACCGCAATGGCACAAAAACGAGAAGTAAAAATTGGCAGCGGTGGGATTCGAACCCACGCCTCTGAAGAGACTGGTGCCTTAAACCAGCGCCTTAGACCGCTCGGCCACGCTACCTGCGTCAGTGTTCTTCGCTTTTGTGGAAACAGTGCGCGACACAGCTCCCTGTTCTGCTGCAACTGGCTGCTCATCCATTGCACCTCAAACAACTGCCCTTTTCGAATAGAGATTAACTACACAGGCAGCTGCCCGCGCTCTGGTGCGGCGGCATTGCGTGTTGATAATGAACTGGTAGTGCCACCTGCAGCCTGCGGAACATGAGTGAAAAATGAAGAGGGCACTGTGATTTCAAACACTGAGTCACAATCGTCACTGCAGCGACAGCAAGGCAAAACTTTAAAATTTGCCGTGACCAGGATTCGAACCTGGGTTATTGCGGCCACAACGCAATGTCCTAACCACTAGACGATCACGGCCACGGAAGCACCGCCGAGAGCAGTTCTCGCGACTGCAAGTGGCGATGCACAGCAAAGCTCAGCCCACACACCACTGTGTCTCCCCACAGCTGTGTCAGACGCGGTCTCCATTACATGTATACTGGCAAGCGAACGTGTCTGCGCTGTTAGGACACTAAGCAGTGTGGTTAGCTGCATTCAACCCCCGTGGCAATGTCTTGCAGTCCTCCAGCTCTGTTGACCACAGGTAGGTGCCTCGATAAGAGGTGGATACATGTCGCATCGCTCTCGCCGTCACTTGTCACCACGAATCGTACTTAACGTAGTTTTCTGCAAGCGTCAGCGGAGCGTCAGTCGAGCTAAGTCGGGACAAGTCGCATAAGAGGAGCAACAAAATGCGCATTTCCGGTACCGGGAATCGAACCCGGGCCTCCTGGGTGAGAGCCAGGTATCCTAGCCACTTTTTTTTTTTTTTTTTTTTTTTTTTTTAACCCTGGACCCTTAGGTTAAAAGCCTAATGCTCTACCGACTTTTTTTTTTTTTTTTTTTTTTTTTACAGCATTCTTTTAAGTCCAAAGGGAACACACACAGACACACACACACACACACACACACACACACATACACACACACAGACATACACACACACACACTTAAATAAAAAGAAGATATAATTGGTTTCTAATGCAAACAGCAAAGGGTGGATTTGTACCTCAATTTTGATATACTGGGAGTGCATAATTAATTCATATTTTTTTTTCATTGTGTAAAGTTAGAGGTGACAGTGAGATTCAGGCCTGCGGAAGCAAAGTGGGCAGGGGTCGAAGCCCGAGGCCTGGCCACGACGACTCCACCGTCCTGTTTCCGAAAGGCACCTGTACAAGGGCGTAGTATTATCCCCTACTGTCTCGGTTCGTGGTCGCTCGTTTGTTTTTCTTGAGCGCCCTAAAGGTCCACGAAATCTTCAGTCCTGGATGTAAAGAAGAAACATACACCAAGGCGGTAAATCCCGAAACAGTATAAAAGAAAATGGCTCACACAGGTGTCCTTAGCCAACACCCTCTCTTTCAAATGTCAGGCTAAGCATATTTGCAAAATCATCACGGAGGCCTGGCAATCGCAAGCGCTGCCAGTAAGCAGTAAGCATGTACTGCCGAAATGCTAGGTGTCCATCGTCTTCATGACAACTGATGACAAAATGTACGAAATGTCCAATCAACCACATGACTGTATGGAGCTTCGTTCGCGGAAAAAAGGAGGAATCGGGCCGGACGATGATGTCAATAGTATAAGCGGCTTCAGCAGACCTAGTGACAAAAGCAAGTTGTTTCCTGAGCCAACGCCAATTGGCAAGGTGCCCACAGCAGGTGAATCGATGTTCAAGGGTATCCAGGAGACCACACCGAGTACAGGTGTCCGTGTCAGAAAGACCAATACGGTGCAGTCGTACATTGGTGGGAACCAAATTATTTATTACCCTATACCACGTGGACGCCACGGCCATAGAGTGGATCGGCAGACTAACATTCTTCCAGACGTTCCTCCAGGACACAGATGGAGACGCCAGTTCTATTGGATTGGGACCGGCCAGCCCCTCCCAGCGGGCAATCAAGCCCTTGGTCGTTGGCACCGGTCGCCGCAAGAAGACGTCACCGAGGTAACTCACCGCAATGTAAAACTCCCGAATGTGTTTCAGCTTAATATTTAGCCGTCCGACATCGACAGGTGGAGCAAGGCTCGCCGGACGCACAACAGTAAAAAGCCTGGATGTAATTGAAGTCTCTTCTTGCGTAACAATTAGAGTCGTTCGGCGGACGTACAAAGCAGACGCCTTGCGAGTAATGTCAGAGAGGCCCAAGCCTCCGGAGATACGCGGTTTCGTCATAACCTCGTAACGTAACTTGAATAGATGGCCCTTCCATATAAACCTGCTAGACAATTGGCGCAACCTTTTCGCCACCATCATGGGAAGTGGGAACAGCTGAGCAACATAATAAGCTTTACATAGAACGTAGGTGTCTAAAATTCTGACTTTTTGCAAAATGGTAGCAGAGCGCTGCTCATGGACCATCAGAGCCCCCTGTATCTTCTCGGTGACAGATTTCCAATTGAGAGCCGCCATTTTTAGAGGACACCGATCAATGATAATCCCCAAGGACGTATGGCGATCGACAAAAGTGGCCCAAGGGACATCAGCATCGCGAAATCCTCGAATATCAAGGAACTTACATTTACCCTGATTGAGACGCGCTCCAGAGACACGACAGTATGCATCAACTGCCCCTTTCAACAACCGGATATCATCACGTTGACGGAGGAGAACAACGACATCATCCGCATATGCCTTAACAGAGAGCTTCCCACCAGAGAGGGACATACCCTGAAGCTTGAGAGCAATAGTCCGAAGCAGCGGTTCCAGGGACAATACGAATAAAGACATAGAGAGCGGACTACCCTGAGGCACTCCGCGGCGGATAGCAATGGGCGGCGTCAGCTGCCCATTGACTGACACCCGAGCTGTTATTCCCCTATACAAATTGCCAAGAACACCACGTGATGAAGCGTTAAAACCTATTGTACCTAAAACATGATCTAAAAACACATGACTGACGTGATCAAAAGCCTTGTAAAAATCAAGGAAGGCAAAGGCACAATGTACGTTTGTAACCGCCGCAACCGAGACAACATCCCGATATTCGGCTACTGGTGTCAGAATAGATCTATCATGAAAACAACATTGATGTGCACCAATCACACCCCGAAGCAGAGAAGACAACCGGCTATTGAGCGCTCTAGCAGCTGTCTTGTAGTCAAAGTTCAGCAATGTGAGCGGACGAAGATTGGCAGCAGATAAACGACCAGAGGACTTCGGAATTAAAACAATTTTCCCTACTTTAAAATCGGCAGGCACATCCACCCCCCTGACAATCTCATTTAAAATCTGCGTAAAAATGCCACCCAAAAGAGGCCAAAAACGGAGATAAAATTCTTTAGGCAGGCCGTCTGGACCCGGCGATTTACTGGACGGAGAGCGAGCAATAAAATCGAAAACATCATCTACCTGGAACTCCCGGAGAAATTCGCCGTTCGCGTCAGGCGCGATCGTCGCAGTTAGATCCCCAAGGACATCATCCGAAAGAGACTCACCAGAATCATCGGCAGAATATAGACTAGTATAATACTGATGAAGAGCACGAACCATTTCCTCCTGTGCAATAAGCTGTCGTCCATCATCCACCGTAAGAGAAGAGATGAAGGAGCGACGACGACGAGTCTGATGCCGTAGCAGGTGGTACAAGGATGTCAGCTCACCTTCAACAAGAGAGTGAGGTTTCGACTTAACTCGCAGACCATCCATCTGTCGTCGTTTAAGGCTCAAGAGCTTGGCTTTAATACGACGAACATCATGGATCCGCAGTGGAGAGGTACCCGCCGCGACATATAGTTCACGCAGGACAGAGTAGTAATATTCATACGTGTTCTTAAAATCACGCGCCCTTGCAGCACAGTAAAAAATCAAAGTCTGACGAATCTTGGGCTTGGCAAACGCAGTCCACCAAACCAGCAAGGAGGGGTATCGCGGGACAGAGCGAAGACATCGCTCCCACACGCCACTTATAACATCATCCATAGCACTGTCGGCAAGGTGGGAAACATTTAACATCCACTGGGAACGATAAAGTTTTGCAGGTTGGTGACTAAGATTTACAGTTGCAGTAAAAGCACAATGGTCAGAAAAACTAGTAGGAATAACATCGACAGAAAGAATTTTATCACATAAAAAATCAGATAAATAGAATCTGTCGAGTCTACTGCATGAGGACCCGGTAAAAAACGTATATTTCACCAGGGTTGGATATTTGTGTTCCCAAACATCACGCAGATGCATCGTACGAACTAAGTCATGTAAATCACGGCAATAATTAAAATTGGGGGACTGGTCTGCAGGGCGTAAAACACAATTAAAATCGCCTCCGAGCAGGAGACTCCGAGGACTCTGGCGCAAAAGATAAATAAGCTCTTCTTTATAAAAGCGCGATCGAGCCACAGTGTGACCCGAACCAGAGGGGGCATACAAAACAACGAGGCGGAGATCAAAAAGACGACAACCAATCCCACGGCCAGAGTCAAGGAATTCAATGTCAGTAATAGGAATGCCCTCTCGAGAGAAAAGAGCAGTTCCTGTTGAATATTCCGGCGCGACATTAAAAGCAGTTTGAAATCCAGGTAGAGAGAGATCAGAAAACAACACTTCCTGCAAAAACACTACGTCCGCACAGGCGTCGTAAATAAACTGCCGCAAAGAGGCAATGCGAACGTCGGACTCAATACGGTTAACATTTAAGGTAAGAAAGGTGTATGCTTGAACCATAGACAGAAAAGCGAGAAAACAAATCACCTACACCGACGCACCAGCGTCACAGTCCATACCAGGGGTGACGGAGGCATCCGAGGGAGGGGGAGTGCTACCCCGTTCCGCGGATCCCTTACGTTTCGGTTTTTTACGAACAGCATTAACGTTCGGCTGAACGCGTAACTTGCGTCGGCTGACGGGCAAGGAAGCTTCAGCCGCCGGTGACGTAGGAGGGTCAAGTTCTGTATCCGACACCACCCGCGCCGGTCCACATGCGGGATCCGGGGTCGCGGCGGAAACATCCGACGAAACGGAATGGTCAACACCTGCACTAGCTTCCGGCAAACATGGACTGCACGGAGGCGAAACGTGAGCAGGAAGGTCCGAGGCCGCAGAGTTGGAAGGAAGCGGAGCAGCTCCGCTGGCAGAGGTATGGGGCAGCGAAGCAGGAAGTTGTCGCGGCTCCACTTGTTGTGACATCGAAGTCGGTTTGGAAGACGGCGCCAACAGGCCCGACCGACGTCCCGACTCGAGAGAAGCTGCGTCGGAGGCCGGAGGGGGGCCAGCAGCCGCCACCGGAACCGCTACCTCAGGAGGGCAGGGAGCAGCTACAGTACACAGTGGCTCGGAGGATGCCGGTCGCTCGGACTGGGGCATCTCAGGGAGATCCTCATCCGTACTATTTCCATCGTGTGGGCGACGCCTCTTATTATTCAAAAGTGGCACACCCACCTGAGGGACAGACGGAACAACATCAGATTTAGCACGCAAAGGAGGAAATTCTGTGTCAGGGGTGCGCAAAACCTGTGGCGGGGCGCTACTACCACTGGACTGTGCTACACCAAGAGCAGAACCACCTGCAACGAGGTCAGCGACCGTTAACTTGCGACGCTGTTCGAGAGAATTTTTTAAAACAAAAACCCTCCGCGGACAGTCAGTACGCACGTGACCACTTTCATTGCACAAAAAACAGGTGCCAACCTGACCACTATATGTTACATGGACACGATATCCACCGATCTGCAGGTGAGATGGAATATTCTGCTTAATGTGCATTTCGACTGAACGAATACCACTGTAACATTGCAGGCGATGTTGGCTTGACCAGCGTTCAAGGCGAATGCTCTTTACATCACCATACTTCTGTAGACCCTCCTTAAGATAGACATTATCCACCTCCGGTGGAAGGTTGTAAACACGAACATTGGTATACGTGATGGAAGCATTGGAAAGCAGAACGGTACTTACAGAATCATCCCGATGCCGAAAGAGAACTTGATGACCATATTTAGAAAGAATTTTATCAACCTGAAGTGGGTCCATGAACTTAACAAAGAAAACATACAGTTCGGTATCAAAATAAGCAGTGTGCACCTGATCCGAATGAACACCAAAGGTATCTACCAACCAATCATGTATCTCAAGGGAACTAGGTTGCACATTGCGGGTTGACTTGTCGAAAGTAAAACTAACTGTAGCCTGACGAGGAATAACCTGGGACGACATTTTCAAAATAGGCGGTCGAAACCGCTACACACAACACACTGAAATAAGGACAGAAAGTAACAAAAGGTACGAAACAACGACGGAGAAACACTCACAGAAGTTGCAACACAACACGTAAACAACGATAGTCCACTATACGTAACGCTACGGCGGAGCGGATGACTAGGCACGTCCACACTGCACGGCGTCTAAAGCGGAACTGAGCCACTAGACCACACCGGATAACGACGCCAGGGCTCCTCCTGCGAACACAGCAAGCTATACACAATCTACTTGACGACAACGGCAAAAATTAGCGTTTCCACCTTATAGAACGTCGTGCTCTGGACACATTTCGTGGAGACGAACGCCAGCAATCGTGACACCAAACTGCGCCTGTGAATCCTGTCGTTGCACCACGCACTGTGCTGCTACGACAATTTAAGAAAGAGACGCTCACGGCTTGCCGCGCTGTTTTCGTCGCGGGTAATCAGTGCTACGGCTTCCGAGACAGAAAACATTGGCAGCGGTGGGATTCGAACCCACGCCTCCGAAGAGACTGGTGCCTGAAACCAGCGCCTTAGACCGCTCGGCCACGCTACCTACGCGCCACGGCGGTCACAGGAGCTGCGTTCTTACCCACGAGACCACACCGCAATGGCACAAAAACGAGAAGTAAAAATTGGCAGCGGTGGGATTCGAACCCACGCCTCCGAAGAGACTGGTGCCTTAAACCAGCGCCTTAGACCGCTCGGCCACGCTACCTGCGTCAGTGTTCTTCGCTTTTGTGGAAACAGTGCGCGACACAGCTCCCTGTTCTGCTGCAACTGGCTGCTCATCCATTGCACCTCAAACAACTGCCCTTTTCGAATAGAGATTAACTACACAGGCAGCTGCCCGCGCTCTGGTGCGGCGGCATTGCGTGTTGATAATGAACTGGTAGTGCCACCTGCAGCCTGCGGAACATGAGTGAAAAATGAAGAGGGCACTGTGATTTCAAACACTGAGTCACAATCGTCACTGCAGCGACAGCAAGGCAAAACTTTAAAATTTGCCGTGACCAGGATTGGAACCTGGGTTATTGCGGCCACAACGCAATGTCCTAACCACTTTTTTTTTTTTTTTTTTCTTTTTTTTTTTTTCATTTTGTTCGATATAGTTCGTTGCGTGTGGTCTGGGCGGACGTCACAAGACATCCGTTAAAGTTGATCGTTGAATCCTTGACTCAGTTTTTTTATTGCAGAGAGCACACAGGCCTCTGACCGAACACGCTGAGCTACCGTGCCGGCTATCAGGATGGCCGGAGACGGGATTGAACCGTCGTCCTCCCGAATGCGAGTCCAAACCACTAGACGATCACGGCCACGGAAGCACCGCCGAGAGCAGTTCTCGCGACTGCAAGTGGCGATGCACAGCAAAGCTCAGCCCACACACCACTGTGTCTCCCCACAGCTGTGTCAGACGCGGTCTCCATTACATGTATACTGGCAAGCGAACGTGTCTGCGCTGTTAGGACACTAAGCAGTGTGGTTAGCTGCATTCAACCCCCGTGGCAATGTCTTGCAGTCCTCCAGCTCTGTTGACCACAGGTAGGTGCCTCGATAAGAGGTGGATACATGTCGCATCGCTCTCGCCGTCACTTGTCACCACGAATCGTACTTAACGTAGTTTTCTGCAAGCGTCAGCGGAGCGTCAGTCGAGCTAAGTCGGGACAAGTCGCATAAGAGGAGCAACAAAATGCGCATTTCCGGTACCGGGAATCGAACCCGGGCCTCCTGGGTGAGAGCCAGGTATCCTAGCCACTAGACCACACCGGATAACGACGCCAGGGCTCCTCCTGCGAACACAGCAAGCTATACACAATCTACTTGACGACAACGGCAAAAATTAGCGTTTCCACCTTATAGAACGTCGTGCTCTGGACACATTTCGTGGAGACGAACGCCAGCAATCGTGACACCAAACTGCGCCTGTGAATCCTGTCGTTGCACCACGCACTGTGCTGCTACGACAATTTAAGAAAGAGACGCTCACGGCTTGCCGCGCTGTTTTCGTCGCGGGTAATCAGTGCTACGGCTTCCGAGACAGAAAACATTGGCAGCGGTGGGATTCGAACCCACGCCTCCGAAGAGACTGGTGCCTGAAACCAGCGCCTTAGACCGCTCGGCCACGCTACCTACGCGCCACGGCGGTCACAGGAGCTGCGTTCTTACCCACGAGACCACACCGCAATGGCACAAAAACGAGAAGTAAAAATTGGCAGCGGTGGGATTCGAACCCACGCCTCCGAAGAGACTGGTGCCTTAAACCAGCGCCTTAGACCGCTCGGCCACGCTACCTGCGTCAGTGTTCTTCGCTTTTGTGGAAACAGTGCGCGACACAGCTCCCTGTTCTGCTGCAACTGGCTGCTCATCCATTGCACCTCAAACAACTGCCCTTTTCGAATAGAGATTAACTACACAGGCAGCTGCCCGCGCTCTGGTGCGGCGGCATTGCGTGTTGATAATGAACTGGTAGTGCCACCTGCAGCCTGCGGAACATGAGTGAAAAATGAAGAGGGCACTGTGATTTCAAACACTGAGTCACAATCGTCACTGCAGCGACAGCAAGGCAAAACTTTAAAATTTGCCGTGACCAGGATTCGAACCTGGGTTATTGCGGCCACAACGCAATGTCCTAACCACTAGACGATCACGGCCACGGAAGCACCGCCGAGAGCAGTTCTCGCGACTGCAAGTGGCGATGCACAGCAAAGCTCAGCCCACACACCACTGTGTCTCCCCACAGCTGTGTCAGACGCGGTCTCCATTACATGTATACTGGCAAGCGAACGTGTCTGCGCTGTTAGGACACTAAGCAGTGTGGTTAGCTGCATTCAACCCCCGTGGCAATGTCTTGCAGTCCTCCAGCTCTGTTGACCACAGGTAGGTGCCTCGATAAGAGGTGGATACATGTCGCATCGCTCTCGCCGTCACTTGTCACCACGAATCGTACTTAACGTAGTTTTCTGCAAGCGTCAGCGGAGCGTCAGTCGAGCTAAGTCGGGACAAGTCGCATAAGAGGAGCAACAAAATGCGCATTTCCGGTACCGGGAATCGAACCCGGGCCTCCTGGGTGAGAGCCAGGTATCCTAGCCACTAGACCACACCGGATAACGACGCCAGGGCTCCTCCTGCGAACACAGCAAGCTATACACAATCTACTTGACGACAACGGCAAAAATTAGCGTTTCCACCTTATAGAACGTCGTGCTCTGGACACATTTCGTGGAGACGAACGCCAGCAATCGTGACACCAAACTGCGCCTGTGAATCCTGTCGTTGCACCACGCACTGTGCTGCTACGACAATTTAAGAAAGAGACGCTCACGGCTTGCCGCGCTGTTTTCGTCGCGGGTAATCAGTGCTACGGCTTCCGAGACAGAAAACATTGGCAGCGGTGGGATTCGAACCCACGCCTCCGAAGAGACTGGTGCCTGAAACCAGCGCCTTAGACCGCTCGGCCACGCTACCTACGCGCCACGGCGGTCACAGGAGCTGCGTTCTTACCCACGAGACCACACCGCAATGGCACAAAAACGAGAAGTAAAAATTGGCAGCGGTGGGATTCGAACCCACGCCTCCGAAGAGACTGGTGCCTTAAACCAGCGCCTTAGACCGCTCGGCCACGCTACCTGCGTCAGTGTTCTTCGCTTTTGTGGAAACAGTGCGCGACACAGCTCCCTGTTCTGCTGCAACTGGCTGCTCATCCATTGCACCTCAAACAACTGCCCTTTTCGAATAGAGATTAACTACACAGGCAGCTGCCCGCGCTCTGGTGCGGCGGCATTGCGTGTTGATAATGAACTGGTAGTGCCACCTGCAGCCTGCGGAACATGAGTGAAAAATGAAGAGGGCACTGTGATTTCAAACACTGAGTCACAATCGTCACTGCAGCGACAGCAAGGCAAAACTTTAAAATTTGCCGTGACCAGGATTCGAACCTGGGTTATTGCGGCCACAACGCAATGTCCTAACCACTAGACGATCACGGCCACGGAAGCACCGCCGAGAGCAGTTCTCGCGACTGCAAGTGGCGATGCACAGCAAAGCTCAGCCCACACACCACTGTGTCTCCCCACAGCTGTGTCAGACGCGGTCTCCATTACATGTATACTGGCAAGCGAACGTGTCTGCGCTGTTAGGACACTAAGCAGTGTGGTTAGCTGCATTCAACCCCCGTGGCAATGTCTTGCAGTCCTCCAGCTCTGTTGACCACAGGTAGGTGCCTCGATAAGAGGTGGATACATGTCGCATCGCTCTCGCCGTCACTTGTCACCACGAATCGTACTTAACGTAGTTTTCTGCAAGCGTCAGCGGAGCGTCAGTCGAGCTAAGTCGGGACAAGTCGCATAAGAGGAGCAACAAAATGCGCATTTCCGGTACCGGGAATCGAACCCGGGCCTCCTGGGTGAGAGCCAGGTATCCTAGCCACTAGACCACACCGGATAACGACGCCAGGGCTCCTCCTGCGAACACAGCAAGCTATACACAATCTACTTGACGACAACGGCAAAAATTAGCGTTTCCACCTTATAGAACGTCGTGCTCTGGACACATTTCGTGGAGACGAACGCCAGCAATCGTGACACCAAACTGCGCCTGTGAATCCTGTCGTTGCACCACGCACTGTGCTGCTACGACAATTTAAGAAAGAGACGCTCACGGCTTGCCGCGCTGTTTTCGTCGCGGGTAATCAGTGCTACGGCTTCCGAGACAGAAAACATTGGCAGCGGTGGGATTCGAACCCACGCCTCCGAAGAGACTGGTGCCTGAAACCAGCGCCTTAGACCGCTCGGCCACGCTACCTACGCGCCACGGCGGTCACAGGAGCTGCGTTCTTACCCACGAGACCACACCGCAATGGCACAAAAACGAGAAGTAAAAATTGGCAGCGGTGGGATTCGAACCCACGCCTCCGAAGAGACTGGTGCCTTAAACCAGCGCCTTAGACCGCTCGGCCACGCTACCTGCGTCAGTGTTCTTCGCTTTTGTGGAAACAGTGCGCCACACAGCTCCCTGTTCTGCTGCAACTGGCTGCTCATCCATTGCACCTCAAACAACTGCCCTTTTCGAATAGAGATTAACTACACAGGCAGCTGCCCGCGCTCTGGTGCGGCGGCATTGCGTGTTGATAATGAACTGGTAGTGCCACCTGCAGCCTGCGGAACATGAGTGAAAAATGAAGAGGGCACTGTGATTTCAAACACTGAGTCACAATCGTCACTGCAGCGACAGCAAGGCAAAACTTTAAAATTTGCCGTGACCAGGATTCGAACCTGGGTTATTGCGGCCACAACGCAATGTCCTAACCACTAGACGATCACGGCCACGGAAGCACCGCCGAGAGCAGTTCTCGCGACTGCAAGTGGCGATGCACAGCAAAGCTCAGCCCACACACCACTGTGTCTCCCCACAGCTGTGTCAGACGCGGTCTCCATTACATGTATACTGGCAAGCGAACGTGTCTGCGCTGTTAGGACACTAAGCAGTGTGGTTAGCTGCATTCAACCCCCGTGGCAATGTCTTGCAGTCCTCCAGCTCTGTTGACCACAGGTAGGTGCCTCGATAAGAGGTGGATACATGTCGCATCGCTCTCGCCGTCACTTGTCACCACGAATCGTACTTAACGTAGTTTTCTGCAAGCGTCAGCGGAGCGTCAGTCGAGCTAAGTCGGGACAAGTCGCATAAGAGGAGCAACAAAATGCGCATTTCCGGTACCGGGAATCGAACCCGGGCCTCCTGGGTGAGAGCCAGGTATCCTAGCCACTAGACCACACCGGATAACGACGCCAGGGCTCCTCCTGCGAACACAGCAAGCTATACACAATCTACTTGACGACAACGGCAAAAATTAGCGTTTCCACCTTATAGAACGTCGTGCTCTGGACACATTTCGTGGAGACGAACGCCAGCAATCGTGACACCAAACTGCGCCTGTGAATCCTGTCGTTGCACCACGCACTGTGCTGCTACGACAATTTAAGAAAGAGACGCTCACGGCTTGCCGCGCTGTTTTCGTCGCGGGTAATCAGTGCTACGGCTTCCGAGACAGAAAACATTGGCAGCGGTGGGATTCGAACCCACGCCTCCGAAGAGACTGGTGCCTGAAACCAGCGCCTTAGACCGCTCGGCCACGCTACCTACGCGCCACGGCGGTCACAGGAGCTGCGTTCTTACCCACGAGACCACACCGCAATGGCACAAAAACGAGAAGTAAAAATTGGCAGCGGTGGGATTCGAACCCACGCCTCCGAAGAGACTGGTGCCTTAAACCAGCGCCTTAGACCGCTCGGCCACGCTACCTGCGTCAGTGTTCTTCGCTTTTGTGGAAACAGTGCGCGACACAGCTCCCTGTTCTGCTGCAACTGGCTGCTCATCCATTGCACCTCAAACAACTGCCCTTTTCGAATAGAGATTAACTACACAGGCAGCTGCCCGCGCTCTGGTGCGGCGGCATTGCGTGTTGATAATGAACTGGTAGTGCCACCTGCAGCCTGCGGAACATGAGTGAAAAATGAAGAGGGCACTGTGATTTCAAACACTGAGTCACAATCGTCACTGCAGCGACAGCAAGGCAAAACTTTAAAATTTGCCGTGACCAGGATTCGAACCTGGGTTATTGCGGCCACAACGCAATGTCCTAACCACTAGACGATCACGGCCACGGAAGCACCGCCGAGAGCAGTTCTCGCGACTGCAAGTGGCGATGCACAGCAAAGCTCAGCCCACACACCACTGTGTCTCCCCACAGCTGTGTCAGACGCGGTCTCCATTACATGTATACTGGCAAGCGAACGTGTCTGCGCTGTTAGGACACTAAGCAGTGTGGTTAGCTGCATTCAACCCCCGTGGCAATGTCTTGCAGTCCTCCAGCTCTGTTGACCACAGGTAGGTGCCTCGATAAGAGGTGGATACATGTCGCATCGCTCTCGCCGTCACTTGTCACCACGAATCGTACTTAACGTAGTTTTCTGCAAGCGTCAGCGGAGCGTCAGTCGAGCTAAGTCGGGACAAGTCGCATAAGAGGAGCAACAAAATGCGCATTTCCGGTACCGGGAATCGAACCCGGGCCTCCTGGGTGAGAGCCAGGTATCCTAGCCACTAGACCACACCGGATAACGACGCCAGGGCTCCTCCTGCGAACACAGCAAGCTATACACAATCTACTTGACGACAACGGCAAAAATTAGCGTTTCCACCTTATAGAACGTCGTGCTCTGGACACATTTCGTGGAGACGAACGCCAGCAATCGTGACACCAAACTGCGCCTGTGAATCCTGTCGTTGCACCACGCACTGTGCTGCTACGACAATTTAAGAAAGAGACGCTCACGGCTTGCCGCGCTGTTTTCGTCGCGGGTAATCAGTGCTACGGCTTCCGAGACAGAAAACATTGGCAGCGGTGGGATTCGAACCCACGCCTCCGAAGAGACTGGTGCCTGAAACCAGCGCCTTAGACCGCTCGGCCACGCTACCTACGCGCCACGGCGGTCACAGGAGCTGCGTTCTTACCCACGAGACCACACCGCAATGGCACAAAAACGAGAAGTAAAAATTGGCAGCGGTGGGATTCGAACCCACGCCTCCGAAGAGACTGGTGCCTTAAACCAGCGCCTTAGACCGCTCGGCCACGCTACCTGCGTCAGTGTTCTTCGCTTTTGTGGAAACAGTGCGCCACACAGCTCCCTGTTCTGCTGCAACTGGCTGCTCATCCATTGCACCTCAAACAACTGCCCTTTTCGAATAGAGATTAACTACACAGGCAGCTGCCCGCGCTCTGGTGCGGCGGCATTGCGTGTTGATAATGAACTGGTAGTGCCACCTGCAGCCTGCGGAACATGAGTGAAAAATGAAGAGGGCACTGTGATTTCAAACACTGAGTCACAATCGTCACTGCAGCGACAGCAAGGCAAAACTTTAAAATTTGCCGTGACCAGGATTCGAACCTGGGTTATTGCGGCCACAACGCAATGTCCTAACCACTAGACGATCACGGCCACGGAAGCACCGCCGAGAGCAGTTCTCGCGACTGCAAGTGGCGATGCACAGCAAAGCTCAGCCCACACACCACTGTGTCTCCCCACAGCTGTGTCAGACGCGGTCTCCATTACATGTATACTGGCAAGCGAACGTGTCTGCGCTGTTAGGACACTAAGCAGTGTGGTTAGCTGCATTCAACCCCCGTGGCAATGTCTTGCAGTCCTCCAGCTCTGTTGACCACAGGTAGGTGCCTCGATAAGAGGTGGATACATGTCGCATCGCTCTCGCCGTCACTTGTCACCACGAATCGTACTTAACGTAGTTTTCTGCAAGCGTCAGCGGAGCGTCAGTCGAGCTAAGTCGGGACAAGTCGCATAAGAGGAGCAACAAAATGCGCATTTCCGGTACCGGGAATCGAACCCGGGCCTCCTGGGTGAGAGCCAGGTATCCTAGCCACTAGACCACACCGGATAACGACGCCAGGGCTCCTCCTGCGAACACAGCAAGCTATACACAATCTACTTGACGACAACGGCAAAAATTAGCGTTTCCACCTTATAGAACGTCGTGCTCTGGACACATTTCGTGGAGACGAACGCCAGCAATCGTGACACCAAACTGCGCCTGTGAATCCTGTCGTTGCACCACGCACTGTGCTGCTACGACAATTTAAGAAAGAGACGCTCACGGCTTGCCGCGCTGTTTTCGTCGCGGGTAATCAGTGCTACGGCTTCCGAGACAGAAAACATTGGCAGCGGTGGGATTCGAACCCACGCCTCCGAAGAGACTGGTGCCTGAAACCAGCGCCTTAGACCGCTCGGCCACGCTACCTACGCGCCACGGCGGTCACAGGAGCTGCGTTCTTACCCACGAGACCACACCGCAATGGCACAAAAACGAGAAGTAAAAATTGGCAGCGGTGGGATTCGAACCCACGCCTCCGAAGAGACTGGTGCCTTAAACCAGCGCCTTAGACCGCTCGGCCACGCTACCTGCGTCAGTGTTCTTCGCTTTTGTGGAAACAGTGCGCGACACAGCTCCCTGTTCTGCTGCAACTGGCTGCTCATCCATTGCACCTCAAACAACTGCCCTTTTCGAATAGAGATTAACTACACAGGCAGCTGCCCGCGCTCTGGTGCGGCGGCATTGCGTGTTGATAATGAACTGGTAGTGCCACCTGCAGCCTGCGGAACATGAGTGAAAAATGAAGAGGGCACTGTGATTTCAAACACTGAGTCACAATCGTCACTGCAGCGACAGCAAGGCAAAACTTTAAAATTTGCCGTGACCAGGATTCGAACCTGGGTTATTGCGGCCACAACGCAATGTCCTAACCACTAGACGATCACGGCCACGGAAGCACCGCCGAGAGCAGTTCTCGCGACTGCAAGTGGCGATGCACAGCAAAGCTCAGCCCACACACCACTGTGTCTCCCCACAGCTGTGTCAGACGCGGTCTCCATTACATGTATACTGGCAAGCGAACGTGTCTGCGCTGTTAGGACACTAAGCAGTGTGGTTAGCTGCATTCAACCCCCGTGGCAATGTCTTGCAGTCCTCCAGCTCTGTTGACCACAGGTAGGTGCCTCGATAAGAGGTGGATACATGTCGCATCGCTCTCGCCGTCACTTGTCACCACGAATCGTACTTAACGTAGTTTTCTGCAAGCGTCAGCGGAGCGTCAGTCGAGCTAAGTCGGGACAAGTCGCATAAGAGGAGCAACAAAATGCGCATTTCCGGTACCGGGAATCGAACCCGGGCCTCCTGGGTGAGAGCCAGGTATCCTAGCCACTAGACCACACCGGATAACGACGCCAGGGCTCCTCCTGCGAACACAGCAAGCTATACACAATCTACTTGACGACAACGGCAAAAATTAGCGTTTCCACCTTATAGAACGTCGTGCTCTGGACACATTTCGTGGAGACGAACGCCAGCAATCGTGACACCAAACTGCGCCTGTGAATCCTGTCGTTGCACCACGCACTGTGCTGCTACGACAATTTAAGAAAGAGACGCTCACGGCTTGCCGCGCTGTTTTCGTCGCGGGTAATCAGTGCTACGGCTTCCGAGACAGAAAACATTGGCAGCGGTGGGATTCGAACCCACGCCTCCGAAGAGACTGGTGCCTGAAACCAGCGCCTTAGACCGCTCGGCCACGCTACCTACGCGCCACGGCGGTCACAGGAGCTGCGTTCTTACCCACGAGACCACACCGCAATGGCACAAAAACGAGAAGTAAAAATTGGCAGCGGTGGGATTCGAACCCACGCCTCCGAAGAGACTGGTGCCTTAAACCAGCGCCTTAGACCGCTCGGCCACGCTACCTGCGTCAGTGTTCTTCGCTTTTGTGGAAACAGTGCGCGACACAGCTCCCTGTTCTGCTGCAACTGGCTGCTCATCCATTGCACCTCAAACAACTGCCCTTTTCGAATAGAGATTAACTACACAGGCAGCTGCCCGCGCTCTGGTGCGGCGGCATTGCGTGTTGATAATGAACTGGTAGTGCCACCTGCAGCCTGCGGAACATGAGTGAAAAATGAAGAGGGCACTGTGATTTCAAACACTGAGTCACAATCGTCACTGCAGCGACAGCAAGGCAAAACTTTAAAATTTGCCGTGACCAGGATTCGAACCTGGGTTATTGCGGCCACAACGCAATGTCCTAACCACTAGACGATCACGGCCACGGAAGCACCGCCGAGAGCAGTTCTCGCGACTGCAAGTGGCGATGCACAGCAAAGCTCAGCCCACACACCACTGTGTCTCCCCACAGCTGTGTCAGACGCGGTCTCCATTACATGTATACTGGCAAGCGAACGTGTCTGCGCTGTTAGGACACTAAGCAGTGTGGTTAGCTGCATTCAACCCCCGTGGCAATGTCTTGCAGTCCTCCAGCTCTGTTGACCACAGGTAGGTGCCTCGATAAGAGGTGGATACATGTCGCATCGCTCTCGCCGTCACTTGTCACCACGAATCGTACTTAACGTAGTTTTCTGCAAGCGTCAGCGGAGCGTCAGTCGAGCTAAGTCGGGACAAGTCGCATAAGAGGAGCAACAAAATGCGCATTTCCGGTACCGGGAATCGAACCCGGGCCTCCTGGGTGAGAGCCAGGTATCCTAGCCACTAGACCACACCGGATAACGACGCCAGGGCTCCTCCTGCGAACACAGCAAGCTATACACAATCTACTTGACGACAACGGCAAAAATTAGCGTTTCCACCTTATAGAACGTCGTGCTCTGGACACATTTCGTGGAGACGAACGCCAGCAATCGTGACACCAAACTGCGCCTGTGAATCCTGTCGTTGCACCACGCACTGTGCTGCTACGACAATTTAAGAAAGAGACGCTCACGGCTTGCCGCGCTGTTTTCGTCGCGGGTAATCAGTGCTACGGCTTCCGAGACAGAAAACATTGGCAGCGGTGGGATTCGAACCCACGCCTCCGAAGAGACTGGTGCCTGAAACCAGCGCCTTAGACCGCTCGGCCACGCTACCTACGCGCCACGGCGGTCACAGGAGCTGCGTTCTTACCCACGAGACCACACCGCAATGGCACAAAAACGAGAAGTAAAAATTGGCAGCGGTGGGATTCGAACCCACGCCTCCGAAGAGACTGGTGCCTTAAACCAGCGCCTTAGACCGCTCGGCCACGCTACCTGCGTCAGTGTTCTTCGCTTTTGTGGAAACAGTGCGCGACACAGCTCCCTGTTCTGCTGCAACTGGCTGCTCATCCATTGCACCTCAAACAACTGCCCTTTTCGAATAGAGATTAACTACACAGGCAGCTGCCCGCGCTCTGGTGCGGCGGCATTGCGTGTTGATAATGAACTGGTAGTGCCACCTGCAGCCTGCGGAACATGAGTGAAAAATGAAGAGGGCACTGTGATTTCAAACACTGAGTCACAATCGTCACTGCAGCGACAGCAAGGCAAAACTTTAAAATTTGCCGTGACCAGGATTCGAACCTGGGTTATTGCGGCCACAACGCAATGTCCTAACCACTAGACGATCACGGCCACGGAAGCACCGCCGAGAGCAGTTCTCGCGACTGCAAGTGGCGATGCACAGCAAAGCTCAGCCCACACACCACTGTGTCTCCCCACAGCTGTGTCAGACGCGGTCTCCATTACATGTATACTGGCAAGCGAACGTGTCTGCGCTGTTAGGACACTAAGCAGTGTGGTTAGCTGCATTCAACCCCCGTGGCAATGTCTTGCAGTCCTCCAGCTCTGTTGACCACAGGTAGGTGCCTCGATAAGAGGTGGATACATGTCGCATCGCTCTCGCCGTCACTTGTCACCACGAATCGTACTTAACGTAGTTTTCTGCAAGCGTCAGCGGAGCGTCAGTCGAGCTAAGTCGGGACAAGTCGCATAAGAGGAGCAACAAAATGCGCATTTCCGGTACCGGGAATCGAACCCGGGCCTCCTGGGTGAGAGCCAGGTATCCTAGCCACTAGACCACACCGGATAACGACGCCAGGGCTCCTCCTGCGAACACAGCAAGCTATACACAATCTACTTGACGACAACGGCAAAAATTAGCGTTTCCACCTTATAGAACGTCGTGCTCTGGACACATTTCGTGGAGACGAACGCCAGCAATCGTGACACCAAACTGCGCCTGTGAATCCTGTCGTTGCACCACGCACTGTGCTGCTACGACAATTTAAGAAAGAGACGCTCACGGCTTGCCGCGCTGTTTTCGTCGCGGGTAATCAGTGCTACGGCTTCCGAGACAGAAAACATTGGCAGCGGTGGGATTCGAACCCACGCCTCCGAAGAGACTGGTGCCTGAAACCAGCGCCTTAGACCGCTCGGCCACGCTACCTACGCGCCACGGCGGTCACAGGAGCTGCGTTCTTACCCACGAGACCACACCGCAATGGCACAAAAACGAGAAGTAAAAATTGGCAGCGGTGGGATTCGAACCCACGCCTCCGAAGAGACTGGTGCCTTAAACCAGCGCCTTAGACCGCTCGGCCACGCTACCTGCGTCAGTGTTCTTCGCTTTTGTGGAAACAGTGCGCGACACAGCTCCCTGTTCTGCTGCAACTGGCTGCTCATCCATTGCACCTCAAACAACTGCCCTTTTCGAATAGAGATTAACTACACAGGCAGCTGCCCGCGCTCTGGTGCGGCGGCATTGCGTGTTGATAATGAACTGGTAGTGCCACCTGCAGCCTGCGGAACATGAGTGAAAAATGAAGAGGGCACTGTGATTTCAAACACTGAGTCACAATCGTCACTGCAGCGACAGCAAGGCAAAACTTTAAAATTTGCCGTGACCAGGATTCGAACCTGGGTTATTGCGGCCACAACGCAATGTCCTAACCACTAGACGATCACGGCCACGGAAGCACCGCCGAGAGCAGTTCTCGCGACTGCAAGTGGCGATGCACAGCAAAGCTCAGCCCACACACCACTGTGTCTCCCCACAGCTGTGTCAGACGCGGTCTCCATTACATGTATACTGGCAAGCGAACGTGTCTGCGCTGTTAGGACACTAAGCAGTGTGGTTAGCTGCATTCAACCCCCGTGGCAATGTCTTGCAGTCCTCCAGCTCTGTTGACCACAGGTAGGTGCCTCGATAAGAGGTGGATACATGTCGCATCGCTCTCGCCGTCACTTGTCACCACGAATCGTACTTAACGTAGTTTTCTGCAAGCGTCAGCGGAGCGTCAGTCGAGCTAAGTCGGGACAAGTCGCATAAGAGGAGCAACAAAATGCGCATTTCCGGTACCGGGAATCGAACCCGGGCCTCCTGGGTGAGAGCCAGGTATCCTAGCCACTAGACCACACCGGATAACGACGCCAGGGCTCCTCCTGCGAACACAGCAAGCTATACACAATCTACTTGACGACAACGGCAAAAATTAGCGTTTCCACCTTATAGAACGTCGTGCTCTGGACACATTTCGTGGAGACGAACGCCAGCAATCGTGACACCAAACTGCGCCTGTGAATCCTGTCGTTGCACCACGCACTGTGCTGCTACGACAATTTAAGAAAGAGACGCTCACGGCTTGCCGCGCTGTTTTCGTCGCGGGTAATCAGTGCTACGGCTTCCGAGACAGAAAACATTGGCAGCGGTGGGATTCGAACCCACGCCTCCGAAGAGACTGGTGCCTGAAACCAGCGCCTTAGACCGCTCGGCCACGCTACCTACGCGCCACGGCGGTCACAGGAGCTGCGTTCTTACCCACGAGACCACACCGCAATGGCACAAAAACGAGAAGTAAAAATTGGCAGCGGTGGGATTCGAACCCACGCCTCCGAAGAGACTGGTGCCTTAAACCAGCGCCTTAGACCGCTCGGCCACGCTACCTGCGTCAGTGTTCTTCGCTTTTGTGGAAACAGTGCGCGACACAGCTCCCTGTTCTGCTGCAACTGGCTGCTCATCCATTGCACCTCAAACAACTGCCCTTTTCGAATAGAGATTAACTACACAGGCAGCTGCCCGCGCTCTGGTGCGGCGGCATTGCGTGTTGATAATGAACTGGTAGTGCCACCTGCAGCCTGCGGAACATGAGTGAAAAATGAAGAGGGCACTGTGATTTCAAACACTGAGTCACAATCGTCACTGCAGCGACAGCAAGGCAAAACTTTAAAATTTGCCGTGACCAGGATTCGAACCTGGGTTATTGCGGCCACAACGCAATGTCCTAACCACTAGACGATCACGGCCACGGAAGCACCGCCGAGAGCAGTTCTCGCGACTGCAAGTGGCGATGCACAGCAAAGCTCAGCCCACACACCACTGTGTCTCCCCACAGCTGTGTCAGACGCGGTCTCCATTACATGTATACTGGCAAGCGAACGTGTCTGCGCTGTTAGGACACTAAGCAGTGTGGTTAGCTGCATTCAACCCCCGTGGCAATGTCTTGCAGTCCTCCAGCTCTGTTGACCACAGGTAGGTGCCTCGATAAGAGGTGGATACATGTCGCATCGCTCTCGCCGTCACTTGTCACCACGAATCGTACTTAACGTAGTTTTCTGCAAGCGTCAGCGGAGCGTCAGTCGAGCTAAGTCGGGACAAGTCGCATAAGAGGAGCAACAAAATGCGCATTTCCGGTACCGGGAATCGAACCCGGGCCTCCTGGGTGAGAGCCAGGTATCCTAGCCACTAGACCACACCGGATAACGACGCCAGGGCTCCTCCTGCGAACACAGCAAGCTATACACAATCTACTTGACGACAACGGCAAAAATTAGCGTTTCCACCTTATAGAACGTCGTGCTCTGGACACATTTCGTGGAGACGAACGCCAGCAATCGTGACACCAAACTGCGCCTGTGAATCCTGTCGTTGCACCACGCACTGTGCTGCTACGACAATTTAAGAAAGAGACGCTCACGGCTTGCCGCGCTGTTTTCGTCGCGGGTAATCAGTGCTACGGCTTCCGAGACAGAAAACATTGGCAGCGGTGGGATTCGAACCCACGCCTCCGAAGAGACTGGTGCCTGAAACCAGCGCCTTAGACCGCTCGGCCACGCTACCTACGCGCCACGGCGGTCACAGGAGCTGCGTTCTTACCCACGAGACCACACCGCAATGGCACAAAAACGAGAAGTAAAAATTGGCAGCGGTGGGATTCGAACCCACGCCTCCGAAGAGACTGGTGCCTTAAACCAGCGCCTTAGACCGCTCGGCCACGCTACCTGCGTCAGTGTTCTTCGCTTTTGTGGAAACAGTGCGCGACACAGCTCCCTGTTCTGCTGCAACTGGCTGCTCATCCATTGCACCTCAAACAACTGCCCTTTTCGAATAGAGATTAACTACACAGGCAGCTGCCCGCGCTCTGGTGCGGCGGCATTGCGTGTTGATAATGAACTGGTAGTGCCACCTGCAGCCTGCGGAACATGAGTGAAAAATGAAGAGGGCACTGTGATTTCAAACACTGAGTCACAATCGTCACTGCAGCGACAGCAAGGCAAAACTTTAAAATTTGCCGTGACCAGGATTCGAACCTGGGTTATTGCGGCCACAACGCAATGTCCTAACCACTAGACGATCACGGCCACGGAAGCACCGCCGAGAGCAGTTCTCGCGACTGCAAGTGGCGATGCACAGCAAAGCTCAGCCCACACACCACTGTGTCTCCCCACAGCTGTGTCAGACGCGGTCTCCATTACATGTATACTGGCAAGCGAACGTGTCTGCGCTGTTAGGACACTAAGCAGTGTGGTTAGCTGCATTCAACCCCCGTGGCAATGTCTTGCAGTCCTCCAGCTCTGTTGACCACAGGTAGGTGCCTCGATAAGAGGTGGATACATGTCGCATCGCTCTCGCCGTCACTTGTCACCACGAATCGTACTTAACGTAGTTTTCTGCAAGCGTCAGCGGAGCGTCAGTCGAGCTAAGTCGGGACAAGTCGCATAAGAGGAGCAACAAAATGCGCATTTCCGGTACCGGGAATCGAACCCGGGCCTCCTGGGTGAGAGCCAGGTATCCTAGCCACTAGACCACACCGGATAACGACGCCAGGGCTCCTCCTGCGAACACAGCAAGCTATACACAATCTACTTGACGACAACGGCAAAAATTAGCGTTTCCACCTTATAGAACGTCGTGCTCTGGACACATTTCGTGGAGACGAACGCCAGCAATCGTGACACCAAACTGCGCCTGTGAATCCTGTCGTTGCACCACGCACTGTGCTGCTACGACAATTTAAGAAAGAGACGCTCACGGCTTGCCGCGCTGTTTTCGTCGCGGGTAATCAGTGCTACGGCTTCCGAGACAGAAAACATTGGCAGCGGTGGGATTCGAACCCACGCCTCCGAAGAGACTGGTGCCTGAAACCAGCGCCTTAGACCGCTCGGCCACGCTACCTACGCGCCACGGCGGTCACAGGAGCTGCGTTCTTACCCACGAGACCACACCGCAATGGCACAAAAACGAGAAGTAAAAATTGGCAGCGGTGGGATTCGAACCCACGCCTCCGAAGAGACTGGTGCCTTAAACCAGCGCCTTAGACCGCTCGGCCACGCTACCTGCGTCAGTGTTCTTCGCTTTTGTGGAAACAGTGCGCGACACAGCTCCCTGTTCTGCTGCAACTGGCTGCTCATCCATTGCACCTCAAACAACTGCCCTTTTCGAATAGAGATTAACTACACAGGCAGCTGCCCGCGCTCTGGTGCGGCGGCATTGCGTGTTGATAATGAACTGGTAGTGCCACCTGCAGCCTGCGGAACATGAGTGAAAAATGAAGAGGGCACTGTGATTTCAAACACTGAGTCACAATCGTCACTGCAGCGACAGCAAGGCAAAACTTTAAAATTTGCCGTGACCAGGATTCGAACCTGGGTTATTGCGGCCACAACGCAATGTCCTAACCACTAGACGATCACGGCCACGGAAGCACCGCCGAGAGCAGTTCTCGCGACTGCAAGTGGCGATGCACAGCAAAGCTCAGCCCACACACCACTGTGTCTCCCCACAGCTGTGTCAGACGCGGTCTCCATTACATGTATACTGGCAAGCGAACGTGTCTGCGCTGTTAGGACACTAAGCAGTGTGGTTAGCTGCATTCAACCCCCGTGGCAATGTCTTGCAGTCCTCCAGCTCTGTTGACCACAGGTAGGTGCCTCGATAAGAGGTGGATACATGTCGCATCGCTCTCGCCGTCACTTGTCACCACGAATCGTACTTAACGTAGTTTTCTGCAAGCGTCAGCGGAGCGTCAGTCGAGCTAAGTCGGGACAAGTCGCATAAGAGGAGCAACAAAATGCGCATTTCCGGTACCGGGAATCGAACCCGGGCCTCCTGGGTGAGAGCCAGGTATCCTAGCCACTAGACCACACCGGATAACGACGCCAGGGCTCCTCCTGCGAACACAGCAAGCTATACACAATCTACTTGACGACAACGGCAAAAATTAGCGTTTCCACCTTATAGAACGTCGTGCTCTGGACACATTTCGTGGAGACGAACGCCAGCAATCGTGACACCAAACTGCGCCTGTGAATCCTGTCGTTGCACCACGCACTGTGCTGCTACGACAATTTAAGAAAGAGACGCTCACGGCTTGCCGCGCTGTTTTCGTCGCGGGTAATCAGTGCTACGGCTTCCGAGACAGAAAACATTGGCAGCGGTGGGATTCGAACCCACGCCTCCGAAGAGACTGGTGCCTGAAACCAGCGCCTTAGACCGCTCGGCCACGCTACCTACGCGCCACGGCGGTCACAGGAGCTGCGTTCTTACCCACGAGACCACACCGCAATGGCACAAAAACGAGAAGTAAAAATTGGCAGCGGTGGGATTCGAACCCACGCCTCCGAAGAGACTGGTGCCTTAAACCAGCGCCTTAGACCGCTCGGCCACGCTACCTGCGTCAGTGTTCTTCGCTTTTGTGGAAACAGTGCGCGACACAGCTCCCTGTTCTGCTGCAACTGGCTGCTCATCCATTGCACCTCAAACAACTGCCCTTTTCGAATAGAGATTAACTACACAGGCAGCTGCCCGCGCTCTGGTGCGGCGGCATTGCGTGTTGATAATGAACTGGTAGTGCCACCTGCAGCCTGCGGAACATGAGTGAAAAATGAAGAGGGCACTGTGATTTCAAACACTGAGTCACAATCGTCACTGCAGCGACAGCAAGGCAAAACTTTAAAATTTGCCGTGACCAGGATTCGAACCTGGGTTATTGCGGCCACAACGCAATGTCCTAACCACTAGACGATCACGGCCACGGAAGCACCGCCGAGAGCAGTTCTCGCGACTGCAAGTGGCGATGCACAGCAAAGCTCAGCCCACACACCACTGTGTCTCCCCACAGCTGTGTCAGACGCGGTCTCCATTACATGTATACTGGCAAGCGAACGTGTCTGCGCTGTTAGGACACTAAGCAGTGTGGTTAGCTGCATTCAACCCCCGTGGCAATGTCTTGCAGTCCTCCAGCTCTGTTGACCACAGGTAGGTGCCTCGATAAGAGGTGGATACATGTCGCATCGCTCTCGCCGTCACTTGTCACCACGAATCGTACTTAACGTAGTTTTCTGCAAGCGTCAGCGGAGCGTCAGTCGAGCTAAGTCGGGACAAGTCGCATAAGAGGAGCAACAAAATGCGCATTTCCGGTACCGGGAATCGAACCCGGGCCTCCTGGGTGAGAGCCAGGTATCCTAGCCACTAGACCACACCGGATAACGACGCCAGGGCTCCTCCTGCGAACACAGCAAGCTATACACAATCTACTTGACGACAACGGCAAAAATTAGCGTTTCCACTTTATAGAACGTCGTGCTCTGGACACATTTCGTGGAGACGAACGCCAGCAATCGTGACACCAAACTGCGCCTGTGAATCCTGTCGTTGCACCACGCACTGTGCTGCTACGACAATTTAAGAAAGAGACGCTCACGGCTTGCCGCGCTGTTTTCGTCGCGGGTAATCAGTGCTACGGCTTCCGAGACAGAAAACATTGGCAGCGGTGGGATTCGAACCCACGCCTCCGAAGAGACTGGTGCCTGAAACCAGCGCCTTAGACCGCTCGGCCACGCTACCTACGCGCCACGGCGGTCACAGGAGCTGCGTTCTTACCCACGAGACCACACCGCAATGGCACAAAAACGAGAAGTAAAAATTGGCAGCGGTGGGATTCGAACCCACGCCTCCGAAGAGACTGGTGCCTTAAACCAGCGCCTTAGACCGCTCGGCCACGCTACCTGCGTCAGTGTTCTTCGCTTTTGTGGAAACAGTGCGCGACACAGCTCCCTGTTCTGCTGCAACTGGCTGCTCATCCATTGCACCTCAAACAACTGCCCTTTTCGAATAGAGATTAACTACACAGGCAGCTGCCCGCGCTCTGGTGCGGCGGCATTGCGTGTTGATAATGAACTGGTAGTGCCACCTGCAGCCTGCGGAACATGAGTGAAAAATGAAGAGGGCACTGTGATTTCAAACACTGAGTCACAATCGTCACTGCAGCGACAGCAAGGCAAAACTTTAAAATTTGCCGTGACCAGGATTCGAACCTGGGTTATTGCGGCCACAACGCAATGTCCTAACCACTAGACGATCACGGCCACGGAAGCACCGCCGAGAGCAGTTCTCGCGACTGCAAGTGGCGATGCACAGCAAAGCTCAGCCCACACACCACTGTGTCTCCCCACAGCTGTGTCAGACGCGGTCTCCATTACATGTATACTGGCAAGCGAACGTGTCTGCGCTGTTAGGACACTAAGCAGTGTGGTTAGCTGCATTCAACCCCCGTGGCAATGTCTTGCAGTCCTCCAGCTCTGTTGACCACAGGTAGGTGCCTCGATAAGAGGTGGATACATGTCGCATCGCTCTCGCCGTCACTTGTCACCACGAATCGTACTTAACGTAGTTTTCTGCAAGCGTCAGCGGAGCGTCAGTCGAGCTAAGTCGGGACAAGTCGCATAAGAGGAGCAACAAAATGCGCATTTCCGGTACCGGGAATCGAACCCGGGCCTCCTGGGTGAGAGCCAGGTATCCTAGCCACTAGACCACACCGGATAACGACGCCAGGGCTCCTCCTGCGAACACAGCAAGCTATACACAATCTACTTGACGACAACGGCAAAAATTAGCGTTTCCACCTTATAGAACGTCGTGCTCTGGACACATTTCGTGGAGACGAACGCCAGCAATCGTGACACCAAACTGCGCCTGTGAATCCTGTCGTTGCACCACGCACTGTGCTGCTACGACAATTTAAGAAAGAGACGCTCACGGCTTGCCGCGCTGTTTTCGTCGCGGGTAATCAGTGCTACGGCTTCCGAGACAGAAAACATTGGCAGCGGTGGGATTCGAACCCACGCCTCCGAAGAGACTGGTGCCTGAAACCAGCGCCTTAGACCGCTCGGCCACGCTACCTACGCGCCACGGCGGTCACAGGAGCTGCGTTCTTACCCACGAGACCACACCGCAATGGCACAAAAACGAGAAGTAAAAATTGGCAGCGGTGGGATTCGAACCCACGCCTCCGAAGAGACTGGTGCCTTAAACCAGCGCCTTAGACCGCTCGGCCACGCTACCTGCGTCAGTGTTCTTCGCTTTTGTGGAAACAGTGCGCGACACAGCTCCCTGTTCTGCTGCAACTGGCTGCTCATCCATTGCACCTCAAACAACTGCCCTTTTCGAATAGAGATTAACTACACAGGCAGCTGCCCGCGCTCTGGTGCGGCGGCATTGCGTGTTGATAATGAACTGGTAGTGCCACCTGCAGCCTGCGGAACATGAGTGAAAAATGAAGAGGGCACTGTGATTTCAAACACTGAGTCACAATCGTCACTGCAGCGACAGCAAGGCAAAACTTTAAAATTTGCCGTGACCAGGATTCGAACCTGGGTTATTGCGGCCACAACGCAATGTCCTAACCACTAGACGATCACGGCCACGGAAGCACCGCCGAGAGCAGTTCTCGCGACTGCAAGTGGCGATGCACAGCAAAGCTCAGCCCACACACCACTGTGTCTCCCCACAGCTGTGTCAGACGCGGTCTCCATTACATGTATACTGGCAAGCGAACGTGTCTGCGCTGTTAGGACACTAAGCAGTGTGGTTAGCTGCATTCAACCCCCGTGGCAATGTCTTGCAGTCCTCCAGCTCTGTTGACCACAGGTAGGTGCCTCGATAAGAGGTGGATACATGTCGCATCGCTCTCGCCGTCACTTGTCACCACGAATCGTACTTAACGTAGTTTTCTGCAAGCGTCAGCGGAGCGTCAGTCGAGCTAAGTCGGGACAAGTCGCATAAGAGGAGCAACAAAATGCGCATTTCCGGTACCGGGAATCGAACCCGGGCCTCCTGGGTGAGAGCCAGGTATCCTAGCCACTAGACCACACCGGATAACGACGCCAGGGCTCCTCCTGCGAACACAGCAAGCTATACACAATCTACTTGACGACAACGGCAAAAATTAGCGTTTCCACCTTATAGAACGTCGTGCTCTGGACACATTTCGTGGAGACGAACGCCAGCAATCGTGACACCAAACTGCGCCTGTGAATCCTGTCGTTGCACCACGCACTGTGCTGCTACGACAATTTAAGAAAGAGACGCTCACGGCTTGCCGCGCTGTTTTCGTCGCGGGTAATCAGTGCTACGGCTTCCGAGACAGAAAACATTGGCAGCGGTGGGATTCGAACCCACGCCTCCGAAGAGACTGGTGCCTGAAACCAGCGCCTTAGACCGCTCGGCCACGCTACCTACGCGCCAGGGCGGTCACAGGAGCTGCGTTCTTACCCACGAGACCACACCGCAATGGCACAAAAACGAGAAGTAAAAATTGGCAGCGGTGGGATTCGAACCCACGCCTCCGAAGAGACTGGTGCCTTAAACCAGCGCCTTAGACCGCTCGGCCACGCTACCTGCGTCAGTGTTCTTCGCTTTTGTGGAAACAGTGCGCGACACAGCTCCCTGTTCTGCTGCAACTGGCTGCTCATCCATTGCACCTCAAACAACTGCCCTTTTCGAATAGAGATTAACTACACAGGCAGCTGCCCGCGCTCTGGTGCGGCGGCATTGCGTGTTGATAATGAACTGGTAGTGCCACCTGCAGCCTGCGGAACATGAGTGAAAAATGAAGAGGGCACTGTGATTACAAACACTGAGTCACAATCGTCACTGCAGCGACAGCAAGGCAAAACTTTAAAATTTGCCGTGACCAGGATTCGAACCTGGGTTATTGCGGCCACAACGCAATGTCCTAACCACTAGACGATCACGGCCACGGAAGCACCGCCGAGAGCAGTTCTCGCGACTGCAAGTGGCGATGCACAGCAAAGCTCAGCCCACACACCACTGTGTCTCCCCACAGCTGTGTCAGACGCGGTCTCCATTACATGTATACTGGCAAGCGAACGTGTCTGCGCTGTTAGGACACTAAGCAGTGTGGTTAGCTGCATTCAACCCCCGTGGCAATGTCTTGCAGTCCTCCAGCTCTGTTGACCACAGGTAGGTGCCTCGATAAGAGGTGGATACATGTCGCATCGCTCTCGCCGTCACTTGTCACCACGAATCGTACTTAACGTAGTTTTCTGCAAGCGTCAGCGGAGCGTCAGTCGAGCTAAGTCGGGACAAGTCGCATAAGAGGAGCAACAAAATGCGCATTTCCGGTACCGGGAATCGAACCCGGGCCTCCTGGGTGAGAGCCAGGTATCCTAGCCACTAGACCACACCGGATAACGACGCCAGGGCTCCTCCTGCGAACACAGCAAGCTATACACAATCTACTTGACGACAACGGCAAAAATTAGCGTTTCCACCTTATAGAACGTCGTGCTCTGGACACATTTCGTGGAGACGAACGCCAGCAATCGTGACACCAAACTGCGCCTGTGAATCCTGTCGTTGCACCACGCACTGTGCTGCTACGACAATTTAAGAAAGAGACGCTCACGGCTTGCCGCGCTGTTTTCGTCGCGGGTAATCAGTGCTACGGCTTCCGAGACAGAAAACATTGGCAGCGGTGGGATTCGAACCCACGCCTCCGAAGAGACTGGTGCCTGAAACCAGCGCCTTAGACCGCTCGGCCACGCTACCTACGCGCCAGGGCGGTCACAGGAGCTGCGTTCTTACCCACGAGACCACACCGCAATGGCACAAAAACGAGAAGTAAAAATTGGCAGCGGTGGGATTCGAACCCACGCCTCCGAAGAGACTGGTGCCTTAAACCAGCGCCTTAGACCGCTCGGCCACGCTACCTGCGTCAGTGTTCTTCGCTTTTGTGGAAACAGTGCGCGACACAGCTCCCTGTTCTGCTGCAACTGGCTGCTCATCCATTGCACCTCAAACAACTGCCCTTTTCGAATAGAGATTAACTACACAGGCAGCTGCCCGCGCTCTGGTGCGGCGGCATTGCGTGTTGATAATGAACTGGTAGTGCCACCTGCAGCCTGCGGAACATGAGTGAAAAATGAAGAGGGCACTGTGATTTCAAACACTGAGTCACAATCGTCACTGCAGCGACAGCAAGGCAAAACTTTAAAATTTGCCGTGACCAGGATTCGAACCTGGGTTATTGCGGCCACAACGCAATGTCCTAACCACTAGACGATCACGGCCACGGAAGCACCGCCGAGAGCAGTTCTCGCGACTGCAAGTGGCGATGCACAGCAAAGCTCAGCCCACACACCACTGTGTCTCCCCACAGCTGTGTCAGACGCGGTCTCCATTACATGTATACTGGCAAGCGAACGTGTCTGCGCTGTTAGGACACTAAGCAGTGTGGTTAGCTGCATTCAACCCCCGTGGCAATGTCTTGCAGTCCTCCAGCTCTGTTGACCACAGGTAGGTGCCTCGATAAGAGGTGGATACATGTCGCATCGCTCTCGCCGTCACTTGTCACCACGAATCGTACTTAACGTAGTTTTCTGCAAGCGTCAGCGGAGCGTCAGTCGAGCTAAGTCGGGACAAGTCGCATAAGAGGAGCAACAAAATGCGCATTTCCGGTACCGGGAATCGAACCCGGGCCTCCTGGGTGAGAGCCAGGTATCCTAGCCACTAGACCACACCGGATAACGACGCCAGGGCTCCTCCTGCGAACACAGCAAGCTATACACAATCTACTTGACGACAACGGCAAAAATTAGCGTTTCCACCTTATAGAACGTCGTGCTCTGGACACATTTCGTGGAGACGAACGCCAGCAATCGTGACACCAAACTGCGCCTGTGAATCCTGTCGTTGCACCACGCACTGTGCTGCTACGACAATTTAAGAAAGAGACGCTCACGGCTTGCCGCGCTGTTTTCGTCGCGGGTAATCAGTGCTACGGCTTCCGAGACAGAAAACATTGGCAGCGGTGGGATTCGAACCCACGCCTCCGAAGAGACTGGTGCCTGAAACCAGCGCCTTAGACCGCTCGGCCACGCTACCTACGCGCCACGGCGGTCACAGGAGCTGCGTTCTTACCCACGAGACCACACCGCAATGGCACAAAAACGAGAAGTAAAAATTGGCAGCGGTGGGATTCGAACCCACGCCTCCGAAGAGACTGGTGCCTTAAACCAGCGCCTTAGACCGCTCGGCCACGCTACCTGCGTCAGTGTTCTTCGCTTTTGTGGAAACAGTGCGCGACACAGCTCCCTGTTCTGCTGCAACTGGCTGCTCATCCATTGCACCTCAAACAACTGCCCTTTTCGAATAGAGATTAACTACACAGGCAGCTGCCCGCGCTCTGGTGCGGCGGCATTGCGTGTTGATAATGAACTGGTAGTGCCACCTGCAGCCTGCGGAACATGAGTGAAAAATGAAGAGGGCACTGTGATTTCAAACACTGAGTCACAATCGTCACTGCAGCGACAGCAAGGCAAAACTTTAAAATTTGCCGTGACCAGGATTCGAACCTGGGTTATTGCGGCCACAACGCAATGTCCTAACCACTAGACGATCACGGCCACGGAAGCACCGCCGAGAGCAGTTCTCGCGACTGCAAGTGGCGATGCACAGCAAAGCTCAGCCCACACACCACTGTGTCTCCCCACAGCTGTGTCAGACGCGGTCTCCATTACATGTATACTGGCAAGCGAACGTGTCTGCGCTGTTAGGACACTAAGCAGTGTGGTTAGCTGCATTCAACCCCCGTGGCAATGTCTTGCAGTCCTCCAGCTCTGTTGACCACAGGTAGGTGCCTCGATAAGAGGTGGATACATGTCGCATCGCTCTCGCCGTCACTTGTCACCACGAATCGTACTTAACGTAGTTTTCTGCAAGCGTCAGCGGAGCGTCAGTCGAGCTAAGTCGGGACAAGTCGCATAAGAGGAGCAACAAAATGCGCATTTCCGGTACCGGGAATCGAACCCGGGCCTCCTGGGTGAGAGCCAGGTATCCTAGCCACTAGACCACACCGGATAACGACGCCAGGGCTCCTCCTGCGAACACAGCAAGCTATACACAATCTACTTGACGACAACGGCAAAAATTAGCGTTTCCACCTTATAGAACGTCGTGCTCTGGACACATTTCGTGGAGACGAACGCCAGCAATCGTGACACCAAACTGCGCCTGTGAATCCTGTCGTTGCACCACGCACTGTGCTGCTACGACAATTTAAGAAAGAGACGCTCACGGCTTGCCGCGCTGTTTTCGTCGCGGGTAATCAGTGCTACGGCTTCCGAGACAGAAAACATTGGCAGCGGTGGGATTCGAACCCACGCCTCCGAAGAGACTGGTGCCTGAAACCAGCGCCTTAGACCGCTCGGCCACGCTACCTACGCGCCACGGCGGTCACAGGAGCTGCGTTCTTACCCACGAGACCACACCGCAATGGCACAAAAACGAGAAGTAAAAATTGGCAGCGGTGGGATTCGAACCCACGCCTCCGAAGAGACTGGTGCCTTAAACCAGCGCCTTAGACCGCTCGGCCACGCTACCTGCGTCAGTGTTCTTCGCTTTTGTGGAAACAGTGCGCGACACAGCTCCCTGTTCTGCTGCAACTGGCTGCTCATCCATTGCACCTCAAACAACTGCCCTTTTCGAATAGAGATTAACTACACAGGCAGCTGCCCGCGCTCTGGTGCGGCGGCATTGCGTGTTGATAATGAACTGGTAGTGCCACCTGCAGCCTGCGGAACATGAGTGAAAAATGAAGAGGGCACTGTGATTTCAAACACTGAGTCACAATCGTCACTGCAGCGACAGCAAGGCAAAACTTTAAAATTTGCCGTGACCAGGATTCGAACCTGGGTTATTGCGGCCACAACGCAATGTCCTAACCACTAGACGATCACGGCCACGGAAGCACCGCCGAGAGCAGTTCTCGCGACTGCAAGTGGCGATGCACAGCAAAGCTCAGCCCACACACCACTGTGTCTCCCCACAGCTGTGTCAGACGCGGTCTCCATTACATGTATACTGGCAAGCGAACGTGTCTGCGCTGTTAGGACACTAAGCAGTGTGGTTAGCTGCATTCAACCCCCGTGGCAATGTCTTGCAGTCCTCCAGCTCTGTTGACCACAGGTAGGTGCCTCGATAAGAGGTGGATACATGTCGCATCGCTCTCGCCGTCACTTGTCACCACGAATCGTACTTAACGTAGTTTTCTGCAAGCGTCAGCGGAGCGTCAGTCGAGCTAAGTCGGGACAAGTCGCATAAGAGGAGCAACAAAATGCGCATTTCCGGTACCGGGAATCGAACCCGGGCCTCCTGGGTGAGAGCCAGGTATCCTAGCCACTAGACCACACCGGATAACGACGCCAGGGCTCCTCCTGCGAACACAGCAAGCTATACACAATCTACTTGACGACAACGGCAAAAATTAGCGTTTCCACCTTATAGAACGTCGTGCTCTGGACACATTTCGTGGAGACGAACGCCAGCAATCGTGACACCAAACTGCGCCTGTGAATCCTGTCGTTGCACCACGCACTGTGCTGCTACGACAATTTAAGAAAGAGACGCTCACGGCTTGCCGCGCTGTTTTCGTCGCGGGTAATCAGTGCTACGGCTTCCGAGACAGAAAACATTGGCAGCGGTGGGATTCGAACCCACGCCTCCGAAGAGACTGGTGCCTGAAACCAGCGCCTTAGACCGCTCGGCCACGCTACCTACGCGCCACGGCGGTCACAGGAGCTGCGTTCTTACCCACGAGACCACACCGCAATGGCACAAAAACGAGAAGTAAAAATTGGCAGCGGTGGGATTCGAACCCACGCCTCCGAAGAGACTGGTGCCTTAAACCAGCGCCTTAGACCGCTCGGCCACGCTACCTGCGTCAGTGTTCTTCGCTTTTGTGGAAACAGTGCGCGACACAGCTCCCTGTTCTGCTGCAACTGGCTGCTCATCCATTGCACCTCAAACAACTGCCCTTTTCGAATAGAGATTAACTACACAGGCAGCTGCCCGCGCTCTGGTGCGGCGGCATTGCGTGTTGATAATGAACTGGTAGTGCCACCTGCAGCCTGCGGAACATGAGTGAAAAATGAAGAGGGCACTGTGATTTCAAACACTGAGTCACAATCGTCACTGCAGCGACAGCAAGGCAAAACTTTAAAATTTGCCGTGACCAGGATTCGAACCTGGGTTATTGCGGCCACAACGCAATGTCCTAACCACTAGACGATCACGGCCACGGAAGCACCGCCGAGAGCAGTTCTCGCGACTGCAAGTGGCGATGCACAGCAAAGCTCAGCCCACACACCACTGTGTCTCCCCACAGCTGTGTCAGACGCGGTCTCCATTACATGTATACTGGCAAGCGAACGTGTCTGCGCTGTTAGGACACTAAGCAGTGTGGTTAGCTGCATTCAACCCCCGTGGCAATGTCTTGCAGTCCTCCAGCTCTGTTGACCACAGGTAGGTGCCTCGATAAGAGGTGGATACATGTCGCATCGCTCTCGCCGTCACTTGTCACCACGAATCGTACTTAACGTAGTTTTCTGCAAGCGTCAGCGGAGCGTCAGTCGAGCTAAGTCGGGACAAGTCGCATAAGAGGAGCAACAAAATGCGCATTTCCGGTACCGGGAATCGAACCCGGGCCTCCTGGGTGAGAGCCAGGTATCCTAGCCACTAGACCACACCGGATAACGACGCCAGGGCTCCTCCTGCGAACACAGCAAGCTATACACAATCTACTTGACGACAACGGCAAAAATTAGCGTTTCCACCTTATAGAACGTCGTGCTCTGGACACATTTCGTGGAGACGAACGCCAGCAATCGTGACACCAAACTGCGCCTGTGAATCCTG
Organism: Schistocerca piceifrons; assembly: GCF_021461385.2. Lineage (NCBI taxonomy): Eukaryota > Metazoa > Arthropoda > Insecta > Orthoptera > Acrididae > Schistocerca > Schistocerca piceifrons. The sequence goes on along the minus strand of NW_025728531.1, from coordinate 19,038 downwards.
TCGTTGCACCACGCACTGTGCTGCTACGACAATTTAAGAAAGAGACGCTCACGGCTTGCCGCGCTGTTTTCGTCGCGGGTAATCAGTGCTACGGCTTCCGAGACAGAAAACATTGGCAGCGGTGGGATTCGAACCCACGCCTCCGAAGAGACTGGTGCCTGAAACCAGCGCCTTAGACCGCTCGGCCACGCTACCTACGCGCCACGGCGGTCACAGGAGCTGCGTTCTTACCCACGAGACCACACCGCAATGGCACAAAAACGAGAAGTAAAAATTGGCAGCGGTGGGATTCGAACCCACGCCTCCGAAGAGACTGGTGCCTTAAACCAGCGCCTTAGACCGCTCGGCCACGCTACCTGCGTCAGTGTTCTTCGCTTTTGTGGAAACAGTGCGCGACACAGCTCCCTGTTCTGCTGCAACTGGCTGCTCATCCATTGCACCTCAAACAACTGCCCTTTTCGAATAGAGATTAACTACACAGGCAGCTGCCCGCGCTCTGGTGCGGCGGCATTGCGTGTTGATAATGAACTGGTAGTGCCACCTGCAGCCTGCGGAACATGAGTGAAAAATGAAGAGGGCACTGTGATTTCAAACACTGAGTCACAATCGTCACTGCAGCGACAGCAAGGCAAAACTTTAAAATTTGCCGTGACCAGGATTCGAACCTGGGTTATTGCGGCCACAACGCAATGTCCTAACCACTAGACGATCACGGCCACGGAAGCACCGCCGAGAGCAGTTCTCGCGACTGCAAGTGGCGATGCACAGCAAAGCTCAGCCCACACACCACTGTGTCTCCCCACAGCTGTGTCAGACGCGGTCTCCATTACATGTATACTGGCAAGCGAACGTGTCTGCGCTGTTAGGACACTAAGCAGTGTGGTTAGCTGCATTCAACCCCCGTGGCAATGTCTTGCAGTCCTCCAGCTCTGTTGACCACAGGTAGGTGCCTCGATAAGAGGTGGATACATGTCGCATCGCTCTCGCCGTCACTTGTCACCACGAATCGTACTTAACGTAGTTTTCTGCAAGCGTCAGCGGAGCGTCAGTCGAGCTAAGTCGGGACAAGTCGCATAAGAGGAGCAACAAAATGCGCATTTCCGGTACCGGGAATCGAACCCGGGCCTCCTGGGTGAGAGCCAGGTATCCTAGCCACTAGACCACACCGGATAACGACGCCAGGGCTCCTCCTGCGAACACAGCAAGCTATACACAATCTACTTGACGACAACGGCAAAAATTAGCGTTTCCACCTTATAGAACGTCGTGCTCTGGACACATTTCGTGGAGACGAACGCCAGCAATCGTGACACCAAACTGCGCCTGTGAATCCTGTCGTTGCACCACGCACTGTGCTGCTACGACAATTTAAGAAAGAGACGCTCACGGCTTGCCGCGCTGTTTTCGTCGCGGGTAATCAGTGCTACGGCTTCCGAGACAGAAAACATTGGCAGCGGTGGGATTCGAACCCACGCCTCCGAAGAGACTGGTGCCTGAAACCAGCGCCTTAGACCGCTCGGCCACGCTACCTACGCGCCACGGCGGTCACAGGAGCTGCGTTCTTACCCACGAGACCACACCGCAATGGCACAAAAACGAGAAGTAAAAATTGGCAGCGGTGGGATTCGAACCCACGCCTCCGAAGAGACTGGTGCCTTAAACCAGCGCCTTAGACCGCTCGGCCACGCTACCTGCGTCAGTGTTCTTCGCTTTTGTGGAAACAGTGCGCGACACAGCTCCCTGTTCTGCTGCAACTGGCTGCTCATCCATTGCACCTCAAACAACTGCCCTTTTCGAATAGAGATTAACTACACAGGCAGCTGCCCGCGCTCTGGTGCGGCGGCATTGCGTGTTGATAATGAACTGGTAGTGCCACCTGCAGCCTGCGGAACATGAGTGAAAAATGAAGAGGGCACTGTGATTTCAAACACTGAGTCACAATCGTCACTGCAGCGACAGCAAGGCAAAACTTTAAAATTTGCCGTGACCAGGATTCGAACCTGGGTTATTGCGGCCACAACGCAATGTCCTAACCACTAGACGATCACGGCCACGGAAGCACCGCCGAGAGCAGTTCTCGCGACTGCAAGTGGCGATGCACAGCAAAGCTCAGCCCACACACCACTGTGTCTCCCCACAGCTGTGTCAGACGCGGTCTCCATTACATGTATACTGGCAAGCGAACGTGTCTGCGCTGTTAGGACACTAAGCAGTGTGGTTAGCTGCATTCAACCCCCGTGGCAATGTCTTGCAGTCCTCCAGCTCTGTTGACCACAGGTAGGTGCCTCGATAAGAGGTGGATACATGTCGCATCGCTCTCGCCGTCACTTGTCACCACGAATCGTACTTAACGTAGTTTTCTGCAAGCGTCAGCGGAGCGTCAGTCGAGCTAAGTCGGGACAAGTCGCATAAGAGGAGCAACAAAATGCGCATTTCCGGTACCGGGAATCGAACCCGGGCCTCCTGGGTGAGAGCCAGGTATCCTAGCCACTAGACCACACCGGATAACGACGCCAGGGCTCCTCCTGCGAACACAGCAAGCTATACACAATCTACTTGACGACAACGGCAAAAATTAGCGTTTCCACCTTATAGAACGTCGTGCTCTGGACACATTTCGTGGAGACGAACGCCAGCAATCGTGACACCAAACTGCGCCTGTGAATCCTGTCGTTGCACCACGCACTGTGCTGCTACGACAATTTAAGAAAGAGACGCTCACGGCTTGCCGCGCTGTTTTCGTCGCGGGTAATCAGTGCTACGGCTTCCGAGACAGAAAACATTGGCAGCGGTGGGATTCGAACCCACGCCTCCGAAGAGACTGGTGCCTGAAACCAGCGCCTTAGACCGCTCGGCCACGCTACCTACGCGCCAGGGCGGTCACAGGAGCTGCGTTCTTACCCACGAGACCACACCGCAATGGCACAAAAACGAGAAGTAAAAATTGGCAGCGGTGGGATTCGAACCCACGCCTCCGAAGAGACTGGTGCCTTAAACCAGCGCCTTAGACCGCTCGGCCACGCTACCTGCGTCAGTGTTCTTCGCTTTTGTGGAAACAGTGCGCGACACAGCTCCCTGTTCTGCTGCAACTGGCTGCTCATCCATTGCACCTCAAACAACTGCCCTTTTCGAATAGAGATTAACTACACAGGCAGCTGCCCGCGCTCTGGTGCGGCGGCATTGCGTGTTGATAATGAACTGGTAGTGCCACCTGCAGCCTGCGGAACATGAGTGAAAAATGAAGAGGGCACTGTGATTTCAAACACTGAGTCACAATCGTCACTGCAGCGACAGCAAGGCAAAACTTTAAAATTTGCCGTGACCAGGATTCGAACCTGGGTTATTGCGGCCACAACGCAATGTCCTAACCACTAGACGATCACGGCCACGGAAGCACCGCCGAGAGCAGTTCTCGCGACTGCAAGTGGCGATGCACAGCAAAGCTCAGCCCACACACCACTGTGTCTCCCCACAGCTGTGTCAGACGCGGTCTCCATTACATGTATACTGGCAAGCGAACGTGTCTGCGCTGTTAGGACACTAAGCAGTGTGGTTAGCTGCATTCAACCCCCGTGGCAATGTCTTGCAGTCCTCCAGCTCTGTTGACCACAGGTAGGTGCCTCGATAAGAGGTGGATACATGTCGCATCGCTCTCGCCGTCACTTGTCACCACGAATCGTACTTAACGTAGTTTTCTGCAAGCGTCAGCGGAGCGTCAGTCGAGCTAAGTCGGGACAAGTCGCATAAGAGGAGCAACAAAATGCGCATTTCCGGTACCGGGAATCGAACCCGGGCCTCCTGGGTGAGAGCCAGGTATCCTAGCCACTAGACCACACCGGATAACGACGCCAGGGCTCCTCCTGCGAACACAGCAAGCTATACACAATCTACTTGACGACAACGGCAAAAATTAGCGTTTCCACCTTATAGAACGTCGTGCTCTGGACACATTTCGTGGAGACGAACGCCAGCAATCGTGACACCAAACTGCGCCTGTGAATCCTGTCGTTGCACCACGCACTGTGCTGCTACGACAATTTAAGAAAGAGACGCTCACGGCTTGCCGCGCTGTTTTCGTCGCGGGTAATCAGTGCTACGGCTTCCGAGACAGAAAACATTGGCAGCGGTGGGATTCGAACCCACGCCTCCGAAGAGACTGGTGCCTGAAACCAGCGCCTTAGACCGCTCGGCCACGCTACCTACGCGCCACGGCGGTCACAGGAGCTGCGTTCTTACCCACGAGACCACACCGCAATGGCACAAAAACGAGAAGTAAAAATTGGCAGCGGTGGGATTCGAACCCACGCCTCCGAAGAGACTGGTGCCTTAAACCAGCGCCTTAGACCGCTCGGCCACGCTACCTGCGTCAGTGTTCTTCGCTTTTGTGGAAACAGTGCGCGACACAGCTCCCTGTTCTGCTGCAACTGGCTGCTCATCCATTGCACCTCAAACAACTGCCCTTTTCGAATAGAGATTAACTACACAGGCAGCTGCCCGCGCTCTGGTGCGGCGGCATTGCGTGTTGATAATGAACTGGTAGTGCCACCTGCAGCCTGCGGAACATGAGTGAAAAATGAAGAGGGCACTGTGATTTCAAACACTGAGTCACAATCGTCACTGCAGCGACAGCAAGGCAAAACTTTAAAATTTGCCGTGACCAGGATTCGAACCTGGGTTATTGCGGCCACAACGCAATGTCCTAACCACTAGACGATCACGGCCACGGAAGCACCGCCGAGAGCAGTTCTCGCGACTGCAAGTGGCGATGCACAGCAAAGCTCAGCCCACACACCACTGTGTCTCCCCACAGCTGTGTCAGACGCGGTCTCCATTACATGTATACTGGCAAGCGAACGTGTCTGCGCTGTTAGGACACTAAGCAGTGTGGTTAGCTGCATTCAACCCCCGTGGCAATGTCTTGCAGTCCTCCAGCTCTGTTGACCACAGGTAGGTGCCTCGATAAGAGGTGGATACATGTCGCATCGCTCTCGCCGTCACTTGTCACCACGAATCGTACTTAACGTAGTTTTCTGCAAGCGTCAGCGGAGCGTCAGTCGAGCTAAGTCGGGACAAGTCGCATAAGAGGAGCAACAAAATGCGCATTTCCGGTACCGGGAATCGAACCCGGGCCTCCTGGGTGAGAGCCAGGTATCCTAGCCACTAGACCACACCGGATAACGACGCCAGGGCTCCTCCTGCGAACACAGCAAGCTATACACAATCTACTTGACGACAACGGCAAAAATTAGCGTTTCCACTTTATAGAACGTCGTGCTCTGGACACATTTCGTGGAGACGAACGCCAGCAATCGTGACACCAAACTGCGCCTGTGAATCCTGTCGTTGCACCACGCACTGTGCTGCTACGACAATTTAAGAAAGAGACGCTCACGGCTTGCCGCGCTGTTTTCGTCGCGGGTAATCAGTGCTACGGCTTCCGAGACAGAAAACATTGGCAGCGGTGGGATTCGAACCCACGCCTCCGAAGAGACTGGTGCCTGAAACCAGCGCCTTAGACCGCTCGGCCACGCTACCTACGCGCCACGGCGGTCACAGGAGCTGCGTTCTTACCCACGAGACCACACCGCAATGGCACAAAAACGAGAAGTAAAAATTGGCAGCGGTGGGATTCGAACCCACGCCTCCGAAGAGACTGGTGCCTTAAACCAGCGCCTTAGACCGCTCGGCCACGCTACCTGCGTCAGTGTTCTTCGCTTTTGTGGAAACAGTGCGCGACACAGCTCCCTGTTCTGCTGCAACTGGCTGCTCATCCATTGCACCTCAAACAACTGCCCTTTTCGAATAGAGATTAACTACACAGGCAGCTGCCCGCGCTCTGGTGCGGCGGCATTGCGTGTTGATAATGAACTGGTAGTGCCACCTGCAGCCTGCGGAACATGAGTGAAAAATGAAGAGGGCACTGTGATTTCAAACACTGAGTCACAATCGTCACTGCAGCGACAGCAAGGCAAAACTTTAAAATTTGCCGTGACCAGGATTCGAACCTGGGTTATTGCGGCCACAACGCAATGTCCTAACCACTAGACGATCACGGCCACGGAAGCACCGCCGAGAGCAGTTCTCGCGACTGCAAGTGGCGATGCACAGCAAAGCTCAGCCCACACACCACTGTGTCTCCCCACAGCTGTGTCAGACGCGGTCTCCATTACATGTATACTGGCAAGCGAACGTGTCTGCGCTGTTAGGACACTAAGCAGTGTGGTTAGCTGCATTCAACCCCCGTGGCAATGTCTTGCAGTCCTCCAGCTCTGTTGACCACAGGTAGGTGCCTCGATAAGAGGTGGATACATGTCGCATCGCTCTCGCCGTCACTTGTCACCACGAATCGTACTTAACGTAGTTTTCTGCAAGCGTCAGCGGAGCGTCAGTCGAGCTAAGTCGGGACAAGTCGCATAAGAGGAGCAACAAAATGCGCATTTCCGGTACCGGGAATCGAACCCGGGCCTCCTGGGTGAGAGCCAGGTATCCTAGCCACTAGACCACACCGGATAACGACGCCAGGGCTCCTCCTGCGAACACAGCAAGCTATACACAATCTACTTGACGACAACGGCAAAAATTAGCGTTTCCACCTTATAGAACGTCGTGCTCTGGACACATTTCGTGGAGACGAACGCCAGCAATCGTGACACCAAACTGCGCCTGTGAATCCTGTCGTTGCACCACGCACTGTGCTGCTACGACAATTTAAGAAAGAGACGCTCACGGCTTGCCGCGCTGTTTTCGTCGCGGGTAATCAGTGCTACGGCTTCCGAGACAGAAAACATTGGCAGCGGTGGGATTCGAACCCACGCCTCCGAAGAGACTGGTGCCTGAAACCAGCGCCTTAGACCGCTCGGCCACGCTACCTACGCGCCACGGCGGTCACAGGAGCTGCGTTCTTACCCACGAGACCACACCGCAATGGCACAAAAACGAGAAGTAAAAATTGGCAGCGGTGGGATTCGAACCCACGCCTCCGAAGAGACTGGTGCCTTAAACCAGCGCCTTAGACCGCTCGGCCACGCTACCTGCGTCAGTGTTCTTCGCTTTTGTGGAAACAGTGCGCGACACAGCTCCCTGTTCTGCTGCAACTGGCTGCTCATCCATTGCACCTCAAACAACTGCCCTTTTCGAATAGAGATTAACTACACAGGCAGCTGCCCGCGCTCTGGTGCGGCGGCATTGCGTGTTGATAATGAACTGGTAGTGCCACCTGCAGCCTGCGGAACATGAGTGAAAAATGAAGAGGGCACTGTGATTTCAAACACTGAGTCACAATCGTCACTGCAGCGACAGCAAGGCAAAACTTTAAAATTTGCCGTGACCAGGATTCGAACCTGGGTTATTGCGGCCACAACGCAATGTCCTAACCACTAGACGATCACGGCCACGGAAGCACCGCCGAGAGCAGTTCTCGCGACTGCAAGTGGCGATGCACAGCAAAGCTCAGCCCACACACCACTGTGTCTCCCCACAGCTGTGTCAGACGCGGTCTCCATTACATGTATACTGGCAAGCGAACGTGTCTGCGCTGTTAGGACACTAAGCAGTGTGGTTAGCTGCATTCAACCCCCGTGGCAATGTCTTGCAGTCCTCCAGCTCTGTTGACCACAGGTAGGTGCCTCGATAAGAGGTGGATACATGTCGCATCGCTCTCGCCGTCACTTGTCACCACGAATCGTACTTAACGTAGTTTTCTGCAAGCGTCAGCGGAGCGTCAGTCGAGCTAAGTCGGGACAAGTCGCATAAGAGGAGCAACAAAATGCGCATTTCCGGTACCGGGAATCGAACCCGGGCCTCCTGGGTGAGAGCCAGGTATCCTAGCCACTAGACCACACCGGATAACGACGCCAGGGCTCCTCCTGCGAACACAGCAAGCTATACACAATCTACTTGACGACAACGGCAAAAATTAGCGTTTCCACCTTATAGAACGTCGTGCTCTGGACACATTTCGTGGAGACGAACGCCAGCAATCGTGACACCAAACTGCGCCTGTGAATCCTGTCGTTGCACCACGCACTGTGCTGCTACGACAATTTAAGAAAGAGACGCTCACGGCTTGCCGCGCTGTTTTCGTCGCGGGTAATCAGTGCTACGGCTTCCGAGACAGAAAACATTGGCAGCGGTGGGATTCGAACCCACGCCTCCGAAGAGACTGGTGCCTGAAACCAGCGCCTTAGACCGCTCGGCCACGCTACCTACGCGCCACGGCGGTCACAGGAGCTGCGTTCTTACCCACGAGACCACACCGCAATGGCACAAAAACGAGAAGTAAAAATTGGCAGCGGTGGGATTCGAACCCACGCCTCCGAAGAGACTGGTGCCTTAAACCAGCGCCTTAGACCGCTCGGCCACGCTACCTGCGTCAGTGTTCTTCGCTTTTGTGGAAACAGTGCGCGACACAGCTCCCTGTTCTGCTGCAACTGGCTGCTCATCCATTGCACCTCAAACAACTGCCCTTTTCGAATAGAGATTAACTACACAGGCAGCTGCCCGCGCTCTGGTGCGGCGGCATTGCGTGTTGATAATGAACTGGTAGTGCCACCTGCAGCCTGCGGAACATGAGTGAAAAATGAAGAGGGCACTGTGATTTCAAACACTGAGTCACAATCGTCACTGCAGCGACAGCAAGGCAAAACTTTAAAATTTGCCGTGACCAGGATTCGAACCTGGGTTATTGCGGCCACAACGCAATGTCCTAACCACTAGACGATCACGGCCACGGAAGCACCGCCGAGAGCAGTTCTCGCGACTGCAAGTGGCGATGCACAGCAAAGCTCAGCCCACACACCACTGTGTCTCCCCACAGCTGTGTCAGACGCGGTCTCCATTACATGTATACTGGCAAGCGAACGTGTCTGCGCTGTTAGGACACTAAGCAGTGTGGTTAGCTGCATTCAACCCCCGTGGCAATGTCTTGCAGTCCTCCAGCTCTGTTGACCACAGGTAGGTGCCTCGATAAGAGGTGGATACATGTCGCATCGCTCTCGCCGTCACTTGTCACCACGAATCGTACTTAACGTAGTTTTCTGCAAGCGTCAGCGGAGCGTCAGTCGAGCTAAGTCGGGACAAGTCGCATAAGAGGAGCAACAAAATGCGCATTTCCGGTACCGGGAATCGAACCCGGGCCTCCTGGGTGAGAGCCAGGTATCCTAGCCACTAGACCACACCGGATAACGACGCCAGGGCTCCTCCTGCGAACACAGCAAGCTATACACAATCTACTTGACGACAACGGCAAAAATTAGCGTTTCCACCTTATAGAACGTCGTGCTCTGGACACATTTCGTGGAGACGAACGCCAGCAATCGTGACACCAAACTGCGCCTGTGAATCCTGTCGTTGCACCACGCACTGTGCTGCTACGACAATTTAAGAAAGAGACGCTCACGGCTTGCCGCGCTGTTTTCGTCGCGGGTAATCAGTGCTACGGCTTCCGAGACAGAAAACATTGGCAGCGGTGGGATTCGAACCCACGCCTCCGAAGAGACTGGTGCCTGAAACCAGCGCCTTAGACCGCTCGGCCACGCTACCTACGCGCCACGGCGGTCACAGGAGCTGCGTTCTTACCCACGAGACCACACCGCAATGGCACAAAAACGAGAAGTAAAAATTGGCAGCGGTGGGATTCGAACCCACGCCTCCGAAGAGACTGGTGCCTTAAACCAGCGCCTTAGACCGCTCGGCCACGCTACCTGCGTCAGTGTTCTTCGCTTTTGTGGAAACAGTGCGCGACACAGCTCCCTGTTCTGCTGCAACTGGCTGCTCATCCATTGCACCTCAAACAACTGCCCTTTTCGAATAGAGATTAACTACACAGGCAGCTGCCCGCGCTCTGGTGCGGCGGCATTGCGTGTTGATAATGAACTGGTAGTGCCACCTGCAGCCTGCGGAACATGAGTGAAAAATGAAGAGGGCACTGTGATTTCAAACACTGAGTCACAATCGTCACTGCAGCGACAGCAAGGCAAAACTTTAAAATTTGCCGTGACCAGGATTCGAACCTGGGTTATTGCGGCCACAACGCAATGTCCTAACCACTAGACGATCACGGCCACGGAAGCACCGCCGAGAGCAGTTCTCGCGACTGCAAGTGGCGATGCACAGCAAAGCTCAGCCCACACACCACTGTGTCTCCCCACAGCTGTGTCAGACGCGGTCTCCATTACATGTATACTGGCAAGCGAACGTGTCTGCGCTGTTAGGACACTAAGCAGTGTGGTTAGCTGCATTCAACCCCCGTGGCAATGTCTTGCAGTCCTCCAGCTCTGTTGACCACAGGTAGGTGCCTCGATAAGAGGTGGATACATGTCGCATCGCTCTCGCCGTCACTTGTCACCACGAATCGTACTTAACGTAGTTTTCTGCAAGCGTCAGCGGAGCGTCAGTCGAGCTAAGTCGGGACAAGTCGCATAAGAGGAGCAACAAAATGCGCATTTCCGGTACCGGGAATCGAACCCGGGCCTCCTGGGTGAGAGCCAGGTATCCTAGCCACTAGACCACACCGGATAACGACGCCAGGGCTCCTCCTGCGAACACAGCAAGCTATACACAATCTACTTGACGACAACGGCAAAAATTAGCGTTTCCACCTTATAGAACGTCGTGCTCTGGACACATTTCGTGGAGACGAACGCCAGCAATCGTGACACCAAACTGCGCCTGTGAATCCTGTCGTTGCACCACGCACTGTGCTGCTACGACAATTTAAGAAAGAGACGCTCACGGCTTGCCGCGCTGTTTTCGTCGCGGGTAATCAGTGCTACGGCTTCCGAGACAGAAAACATTGGCAGCGGTGGGATTCGAACCCACGCCTCCGAAGAGACTGGTGCCTGAAACCAGCGCCTTAGACCGCTCGGCCACGCTACCTACGCGCCACGGCGGTCACAGGAGCTGCGTTCTTACCCACGAGACCACACCGCAATGGCACAAAAACGAGAAGTAAAAATTGGCAGCGGTGGGATTCGAACCCACGCCTCCGAAGAGACTGGTGCCTTAAACCAGCGCCTTAGACCGCTCGGCCACGCTACCTGCGTCAGTGTTCTTCGCTTTTGTGGAAACAGTGCGCGACACAGCTCCCTGTTCTGCTGCAACTGGCTGCTCATCCATTGCACCTCAAACAACTGCCCTTTTCGAATAGAGATTAACTACACAGGCAGCTGCCCGCGCTCTGGTGCGGCGGCATTGCGTGTTGATAATGAACTGGTAGTGCCACCTGCAGCCTGCGGAACATGAGTGAAAAATGAAGAGGGCACTGTGATTTCAAACACTGAGTCACAATCGTCACTGCAGCGACAGCAAGGCAAAACTTTAAAATTTGCCGTGACCAGGATTCGAACCTGGGTTATTGCGGCCACAACGCAATGTCCTAACCACTAGACGATCACGGCCACGGAAGCACCGCCGAGAGCAGTTCTCGCGACTGCAAGTGGCGATGCACAGCAAAGCTCAGCCCACACACCACTGTGTCTCCCCACAGCTGTGTCAGACGCGGTCTCCATTACATGTATACTGGCAAGCGAACGTGTCTGCGCTGTTAGGACACTAAGCAGTGTGGTTAGCTGCATTCAACCCCCGTGGCAATGTCTTGCAGTCCTCCAGCTCTGTTGACCACAGGTAGGTGCCTCGATAAGAGGTGGATACATGTCGCATCGCTCTCGCCGTCACTTGTCACCACGAATCGTACTTAACGTAGTTTTCTGCAAGCGTCAGCGGAGCGTCAGTCGAGCTAAGTCGGGACAAGTCGCATAAGAGGAGCAACAAAATGCGCATTTCCGGTACCGGGAATCGAACCCGGGCCTCCTGGGTGAGAGCCAGGTATCCTAGCCACTAGACCACACCGGATAACGACGCCAGGGCTCCTCCTGCGAACACAGCAAGCTATACACAATCTACTTGACGACAACGGCAAAAATTAGCGTTTCCACCTTATAGAACGTCGTGCTCTGGACACATTTCGTGGAGACGAACGCCAGCAATCGTGACACCAAACTGCGCCTGTGAATCCTGTCGTTGCACCACGCACTGTGCTGCTACGACAATTTAAGAAAGAGACGCTCACGGCTTGCCGCGCTGTTTTCGTCGCGGGTAATCAGTGCTACGGCTTCCGAGACAGAAAACATTGGCAGCGGTGGGATTCGAACCCACGCCTCCGAAGAGACTGGTGCCTGAAACCAGCGCCTTAGACCGCTCGGCCACGCTACCTACGCGCCACGGCGGTCACAGGAGCTGCGTTCTTACCCACGAGACCACACCGCAATGGCACAAAAACGAGAAGTAAAAATTGGCAGCGGTGGGATTCGAACCCACGCCTCCGAAGAGACTGGTGCCTTAAACCAGCGCCTTAGACCGCTCGGCCACGCTACCTGCGTCAGTGTTCTTCGCTTTTGTGGAAACAGTGCGCGACACAGCTCCCTGTTCTGCTGCAACTGGCTGCTCATCCATTGCACCTCAAACAACTGCCCTTTTCGAATAGAGATTAACTACACAGGCAGCTGCCCGCGCTCTGGTGCGGCGGCATTGCGTGTTGATAATGAACTGGTAGTGCCACCTGCAGCCTGCGGAACATGAGTGAAAAATGAAGAGGGCACTGTGATTTCAAACACTGAGTCACAATCGTCACTGCAGCGACAGCAAGGCAAAACTTTAAAATTTGCCGTGACCAGGATTCGAACCTGGGTTATTGCGGCCACAACGCAATGTCCTAACCACTAGACGATCACGGCCACGGAAGCACCGCCGAGAGCAGTTCTCGCGACTGCAAGTGGCGATGCACAGCAAAGCTCAGCCCACACACCACTGTGTCTCCCCACAGCTGTGTCAGACGCGGTCTCCATTACATGTATACTGGCAAGCGAACGTGTCTGCGCTGTTAGGACACTAAGCAGTGTGGTTAGCTGCATTCAACCCCCGTGGCAATGTCTTGCAGTCCTCCAGCTCTGTTGACCACAGGTAGGTGCCTCGATAAGAGGTGGATACATGTCGCATCGCTCTCAGCCGTCACTTGTCACCACGAATCGTACTTAACGTAGTTTTCTGCAAGCGTCAGCGGAGCGTCAGTCGAGCTAAGTCGGGACAAGTCGCATAAGAGGAGCAACAAAATGCGCATTTCCGGTACCGGGAATCGAACCCGGGCCTCCTGGGTGAGAGCCAGGTATCCTAGCCACTAGACCACACCGGATAACGACGCCAGGGCTCCTCCTGCGAACACAGCAAGCTATACACAATCTACTTGACGACAACGGCAAAAATTAGCGTTTCCACCTTATAGAACGTCGTGCTCTGGACACATTTCGTGGAGACGAACGCCAGCAATCGTGACACCAAACTGCGCCTGTGAATCCTGTCGTTGCACCACGCACTGTGCTGCTACGACAATTTAAGAAAGAGACGCTCACGGCTTGCCGCGCTGTTTTCGTCGCGGGTAATCAGTGCTACGGCTTCCGAGACAGAAAACATTGGCAGCGGTGGGATTCGAACCCACGCCTCCGAAGAGACTGGTGCCTGAAACCAGCGCCTTAGACCGCTCGGCCACGCTACCTACGCGCCACGGCGGTCACAGGAGCTGCGTTCTTACCCACGAGACCACACCGCAATGGCACAAAAACGAGAAGTAAAAATTGGCAGCGGTGGGATTCGAACCCACGCCTCCGAAGAGACTGGTGCCTTAAACCAGCGCCTTAGACCGCTCGGCCACGCTACCTGCGTCAGTGTTCTTCGCTTTTGTGGAAACAGTGCGCGACACAGCTCCCTGTTCTGCTGCAACTGGCTGCTCATCCATTGCACCTCAAACAACTGCCCTTTTCGAATAGAGATTAACTACACAGGCAGCTGCCCGCGCTCTGGTGCGGCGGCATTGCGTGTTGATAATGAACTGGTAGTGCCACCTGCAGCCTGCGGAACATGAGTGAAAAATGAAGAGGGCACTGTGATTTCAAACACTGAGTCACAATCGTCACTGCAGCGACAGCAAGGCAAAACTTTAAAATTTGCCGTGACCAGGATTCGAACCTGGGTTATTGCGGCCACAACGCAATGTCCTAACCACTAGACGATCACGGCCACGGAAGCACCGCCGAGAGCAGTTCTCGCGACTGCAAGTGGCGATGCACAGCAAAGCTCAGCCCACACACCACTGTGTCTCCCCACAGCTGTGTCAGACGCGGTCTCCATTACATGTATACTGGCAAGCGAACGTGTCTGCGCTGTTAGGACACTAAGCAGTGTGGTTAGCTGCATTCAACCCCCGTGGCAATGTCTTGCAGTCCTCCAGCTCTGTTGACCACAGGTAGGTGCCTCGATAAGAGGTGGATACATGTCGCATCGCTCTCGCCGTCACTTGTCACCACGAATCGTACTTAACGTAGTTTTCTGCAAGCGTCAGCGGAGCGTCAGTCGAGCTAAGTCGGGACAAGTCGCATAAGAGGAGCAACAAAATGCGCATTTCCGGTACCGGGAATCGAACCCGGGCCTCCTGGGTGAGAGCCAGGTATCCTAGCCACTAGACCACACCGGATAACGACGCCAGGGCTCCTCCTGCGAACACAGCAAGCTATACACAATCTACTTGACGACAACGGCAAAAATTAGCGTTTCCACCTTATAGAACGTCGTGCTCTGGACACATTTCGTGGAGACGAACGCCAGCAATCGTGACACCAAACTGCGCCTGTGAATCCTGTCGTTGCACCACGCACTGTGCTGCTACGACAATTTAAGAAAGAGACGCTCACGGCTTGCCGCGCTGTTTTCGTCGCGGGTAATCAGTGCTACGGCTTCCGAGACAGAAAACATTGGCAGCGGTGGGATTCGAACCCACGCCTCCGAAGAGACTGGTGCCTGAAACCAGCGCCTTAGACCGCTCGGCCACGCTACCTACGCGCCACGGCGGTCACAGGAGCTGCGTTCTTACCCACGAGACCACACCGCAATGGCACAAAAACGAGAAGTAAAAATTGGCAGCGGTGGGATTCGAACCCACGCCTCCGAAGAGACTGGTGCCTTAAACCAGCGCCTTAGACCGCTCGGCCACGCTACCTGCGTCAGTGTTCTTCGCTTTTGTGGAAACAGTGCGCGACACAGCTCCCTGTTCTGCTGCAACTGGCTGCTCATCCATTGCACCTCAAACAACTGCCCTTTTCGAATAGAGATTAACTACACAGGCAGCTGCCCGCGCTCTGGTGCGGCGGCATTGCGTGTTGATAATGAACTGGTAGTGCCACCTGCAGCCTGCGGAACATGAGTGAAAAATGAAGAGGGCACTGTGATTTCAAACACTGAGTCACAATCGTCACTGCAGCGACAGCAAGGCAAAACTTTAAAATTTGCCGTGACCAGGATTCGAACCTGGGTTATTGCGGCCACAACGCAATGTCCTAACCACTAGACGATCACGGCCACGGAAGCACCGCCGAGAGCAGTTCTCGCGACTGCAAGTGGCGATGCACAGCAAAGCTCAGCCCACACACCACTGTGTCTCCCCACAGCTGTGTCAGACGCGGTCTCCATTACATGTATACTGGCAAGCGAACGTGTCTGCGCTGTTAGGACACTAAGCAGTGTGGTTAGCTGCATTCAACCCCCGTGGCAATGTCTTGCAGTCCTCCAGCTCTGTTGACCACAGGTAGGTGCCTCGATAAGAGGTGGATACATGTCGCATCGCTCTCGCCGTCACTTGTCACCACGAATCGTACTTAACGTAGTTTTCTGCAAGCGTCAGCGGAGCGTCAGTCGAGCTAAGTCGGGACAAGTCGCATAAGAGGAGCAACAAAATGCGCATTTCCGGTACCGGGAATCGAACCCGGGCCTCCTGGGTGAGAGCCAGGTATCCTAGCCACTAGACCACACCGGATAACGACGCCAGGGCTCCTCCTGCGAACACAGCAAGCTATACACAATCTACTTGACGACAACGGCAAAAATTAGCGTTTCCACCTTATAGAACGTCGTGCTCTGGACACATTTCGTGGAGACGAACGCCAGCAATCGTGACACCAAACTGCGCCTGTGAATCCTGTCGTTGCACCACGCACTGTGCTGCTACGACAATTTAAGAAAGAGACGCTCACGGCTTGCCGCGCTGTTTTCGTCGCGGGTAATCAGTGCTACGGCTTCCGAGACAGAAAACATTGGCAGCGGTGGGATTCGAACCCACGCCTCCGAAGAGACTGGTGCCTGAAACCAGCGCCTTAGACCGCTCGGCCACGCTACCTACGCGCCACGGCGGTCACAGGAGCTGCGTTCTTACCCACGAGACCACACCGCAATGGCACAAAAACGAGAAGTAAAAATTGGCAGCGGTGGGATTCGAACCCACGCCTCCGAAGAGACTGGTGCCTTAAACCAGCGCCTTAGACCGCTCGGCCACGCTACCTGCGTCAGTGTTCTTCGCTTTTGTGGAAACAGTGCGCGACACAGCTCCCTGTTCTGCTGCAACTGGCTGCTCATCCATTGCACCTCAAACAACTGCCCTTTTCGAATAGAGATTAACTACACAGGCAGCTGCCCGCGCTCTGGTGCGGCGGCATTGCGTGTTGATAATGAACTGGTAGTGCCACCTGCAGCCTGCGGAACATGAGTGAAAAATGAAGAGGGCACTGTGATTTCAAACACTGAGTCACAATCGTCACTGCAGCGACAGCAAGGCAAAACTTTAAAATTTGCCGTGACCAGGATTCGAACCTGGGTTATTGCGGCCACAACGCAATGTCCTAACCACTAGACGATCACGGCCACGGAAGCACCGCCGAGAGCAGTTCTCGCGACTGCAAGTGGCGATGCACAGCAAAGCTCAGCCCACACACCACTGTGTCTCCCCACAGCTGTGTCAGACGCGGTCTCCATTACATGTATACTGGCAAGCGAACGTGTCTGCGCTGTTAGGACACTAAGCAGTGTGGTTAGCTGCATTCAACCCCCGTGGCAATGTCTTGCAGTCCTCCAGCTCTGTTGACCACAGGTAGGTGCCTCGATAAGAGGTGGATACATGTCGCATCGCTCTCGCCGTCACTTGTCACCACGAATCGTACTTAACGTAGTTTTCTGCAAGCGTCAGCGGAGCGTCAGTCGAGCTAAGTCGGGACAAGTCGCATAAGAGGAGCAACAAAATGCGCATTTCCGGTACCGGGAATCGAACCCGGGCCTCCTGGGTGAGAGCCAGGTACTCCTAGCCACTAGACCACACCGGATAACGACGCCAGGGCTCCTCCTGCGAACACAGCAAGCTATACACAATCTACTTGACGACAACGGCAAAAATTAGCGTTTCCACCTTATAGAACGTCGTGCTCTGGACACATTTCGTGGAGACGAACGCCAGCAATCGTGACACCAAACTGCGCCTGTGAATCCTGTCGTTGCACCACGCACTGTGCTGCTACGACAATTTAAGAAAGAGACGCTCACGGCTTGCCGCGCTGTTTTCGTCGCGGGTAATCAGTGCTACGGCTTCCGAGACAGAAAACATTGGCAGCGGTGGGATTCGAACCCACGCCTCCGAAGAGACTGGTGCCTGAAACCAGCGCCTTAGACCGCTCGGCCACGCTACCTACGCGCCACGGCGGTCACAGGAGCTGCGTTCTTACCCACGAGACCACACCGCAATGGCACAAAAACGAGAAGTAAAAATTGGCAGCGGTGGGATTCGAACCCACGCCTCCGAAGAGACTGGTGCCTTAAACCAGCGCCTTAGACCGCTCGGCCACGCTACCTGCGTCAGTGTTCTTCGCTTTTGTGGAAACAGTGCGCGACACAGCTCCCTGTTCTGCTGCAACTGGCTGCTCATCCATTGCACCTCAAACAACTGCCCTTTTCGAATAGAGATTAACTACACAGGCAGCTGCCCGCGCTCTGGTGCGGCGGCATTGCGTGTTGATAATGAACTGGTAGTGCCACCTGCAGCCTGCGGAACATGAGTGAAAAATGAAGAGGGCACTGTGATTTCAAACACTGAGTCACAATCGTCACTGCAGCGACAGCAAGGCAAAACTTTAAAATTTGCCGTGACCAGGATTCGAACCTGGGTTATTGCGGCTACAACGCAATGTCCTAACCACTAGACGATCACGGCCACGGAAGCACCGCCGAGAGCAGTTCTCGCGACTGCAAGTGGCGATGCACAGCAAAGCTCAGCCCACACACCACTGTGTCTCCCCACAGCTGTGTCAGACGCGGTCTCCATTACATGTATACTGGCAAGCGAACGTGTCTGCGCTGTTAGGACACTAAGCAGTGTGGTTAGCTGCATTCAACCCCCGTGGCAATGTCTTGCAGTCCTCCAGCTCTGTTGACCACAGGTAGGTGCCTCGATAAGAGGTGGATACATGTCGCATCGCTCTCGCCGTCACTTGTCACCACGAATCGTACTTAACGTAGTTTTCTGCAAGCGTCAGCGGAGCGTCAGTCGAGCTAAGTCGGGACAAGTCGCATAAGAGGAGCAACAAAATGCGCATTTCCGGTACCGGGAATCGAACCCGGGCCTCCTGGGTGAGAGCCAGGTATCCTAGCCACTAGACCACACCGGATAACGACGCCAGGGCTCCTCCTGCGAACACAGCAAGCTATACACAATCTACTTGACGACAACGGCAAAAATTAGCGTTTCCACCTTATAGAACGTCGTGCTCTGGACACATTTCGTGGAGACGAACGCCAGCAATCGTGACACCAAACTGCGCCTGTGAATCCTGTCGTTGCACCACGCACTGTGCTGCTACGACAATTTAAGAAAGAGACGCTCACGGCTTGCCGCGCTGTTTTCGTCGCGGGTAATCAGTGCTACGGCTTCCGAGACAGAAAACATTGGCAGCGGTGGGATTCGAACCCACGCCTCCGAAGAGACTGGTGCCTGAAACCAGCGCCTTAGACCGCTCGGCCACGCTACCTACGCGCCACGGCGGTCACAGGAGCTGCGTTCTTACCCACGAGACCACACCGCAATGGCACAAAAACGAGAAGTAAAAATTGGCAGCGGTGGGATTCGAACCCCACGCCTCCGAAGAGACTGGTGCCTTAAACCAGCGCCTTAGACGCTCG
>NW_025728530.1:0-57668 GCF_021461385.2 Schistocerca piceifrons | reverse complement strand
AACACGTAATGTCGCCTCCTAGAGCGCAGACGTCCGCTGCTCTCTGTAGTCGAAAAGGGCAGTTGTTTGAAGTGCGATGGATGAGCAGCCAGTCCCAGCAGAACCGGAAGCTGTGGCGTGCACTGTTTGTACAAATGCTAGGAACACTGGCGCACCAAGCAGCGCATGTAGCGTGGCCGAGCGCTTTAAGGCGCTGGTTTAAGGCACCAGACTCTCTGTAGGCGCGGTTTCGAATCCCGTAGCTGCCGGGGGCTTTGCTGTGATCGCGTTAAGCTGCCGCTTTTTCTTCAAGTGTAACCTCCTTGAGCTCACATATGTTTGATACATGGAGCATTCTAGCTCCGCCTGACAGTTACAGCTACGATACTTTAGTGGTTACGGAAAGCCCAGGTTCGAAACCTGGTCACGGCACGAAAACGTCTCTTGACGCTGTCTCCTTAACTGCGACAGCTACAGACAAGTGGCGTCGCTACCATACGGCGGGCACGGCTTTTTCTTGCTGTGGATGGCCTAAAGAGACGCTTCCAGTGGGAGAGCAGTGGAAATACATGGCACGGCGATTGCCAAGATACTTCCATTTCGAAGTGATCTTTGTAGTACAAACGAAACGTTTTGCGGCTGCTGCTCCAACGGTAACGTGGCCGAGCGGTCTAAGGCGCTGGTTTTAGGCACCAGTCTCTTCGGAGGCGTGGGTTCGAATCCCACCGTTGCCACTTTTTACGTCTCATTTTTGTGCCGTTGCGGTGTGTTCTCGTGGGGTAGGACGCAGCTCTTGTGACGCGCGTGTTGTGTAGGTAGCGTGGCCGAGCGGTCTAAGGCGCTGGTTTCAGGCACCATTCTCTTCGGAGGCGTGGGTTCCAATCCCACTCCTGCCAAACGTGTAATGTTTCCTGTGTCGAAGGCAGGTGCACTCATTGCCCGCAAAGGAAACAGCACAACAAGGCGTGAGCGTCTGCTTGGTGAATTGCCGTAGAACAGTGCGTGGTGCAACGACAGGATTTGTAGGCACCTTTTGCTCTCATCATTGCTGGCGTCCGTCTCCCCGAAATGCGTCCGGGGCACGCCGTTCTATAACGCGAGAGAGCGGATTTTTTACAGTTGTCGTCAGTTAACCGTGGGTGGCTGCTGCGTTCGCTGGAAAGAGCACTGCCGTCGTTATCCGGTGTGGTCTAGTGGCTAGGATACCTGGCTCTCACCCAGGAGGCCCGGGTTCGATTCCCGGTACCGGAATCGCGCGTTTTTGTTGCTCCTCTTATGCGACTTGTCTCGACTTTGCTCGACTGACGCTACGCTGACGCGTGCAGAAAGCTACGTTAAGTATGATTCACGGCAACACCTGACGGCGAGAGAGATGAAGCGTCTATCCACTTGTTATCCAGCCACATACCTGTAGTCAAGAGGCTTGGGGGACTGCAAGACATTGCCACGGAGGTGAATGCAGCTAACCACTGTAGTTAGTGTCCTGACAGCGCAGGCACGTTCATTTGCTCGTATACATGTGATGGAGACCGTGTCTCACACTGCTGTGGCGTACACCTTGGCCTAGGCTCTGCTGTGTATCGCCACTTGCATTACAGGCAGCTGCTTTCGCGGGCGCGTCCGTGGCCGTGATCGTCTAGTGGTTAGGACATTGCGTTGTGGCCGCAATAACCCAGGTTCGAATCCTGGTCACGGCAATTTTGAAAGTTTTGCCTTGCTGCCGTTGCAATGACGAGTACTCGAAATGACAGTACTCTCTTGATTTTTTCACTCGTGTTCCGCAGGCCGCAGTTTGCCCTACCACTTCATCCCCAACACGTAATGTCGCCTCCTAGAGCGCAGACGTCCGCTGCTCTCTGTAGTCGAAAAGGGCAGTTGTTTGAAGTGCGATGGATGAGCAGCCAGTCCCAGCAGAACCGGAAGCTGTGGCGTGCACTGTTTGTACAAATGCTAGGAACACTGGCGCACCAAGCAGCGCATGTAGCGTGGCCGAGCGCTTTAAGGCGCTGGTTTAAGGCACCAGACTCTCTGTAGGCGCGGTTTCGAATCCCGTAGCTGCCGGGGGCTTTGCTGTGATCGCGTTAAGCTGCCGCTTTTTCTTCAAGTGTAACCTCCTTGAGCTCACATATGTTTGATACATGGAGCATTCTAGCTCCGCCTGACAGTTACAGCTACGATACTTTAGTGGTTACGGAAAGCCCAGGTTCGAAACCTGGTCACGGCACGAAAACGTCTCTTGACGCTGTCTCCTTAACTGCGACAGCTACAGACAAGTGGCGTCGCTACCATACGGCGGGCACGGCTTTTTCTTGCTGTGGATGGCCTAAAGAGACGCTTCCAGTGGGAGAGCAGTGGAAATACATGGCACGGCGATTGCCAAGATACTTCCATTTCGAAGTGATCTTTGTAGTACAAACGAAACGTTTTTGCGGCTGCTGCTCCAACGGTAACGTGGCCGAGCGGTCTAAGGCGCTGGTTTTAGGCACCAGTCTCTTCGGAGGCGTGGGTTCGAATCCCACCGTTGCCACTTTTTACGTCTCATTTTGTGCCGTTGCGGTGTGTTCTCGTGGGGTAGGACGCAGCTCTTGTGACGCGCGTGTTGTGTAGGTAGCGTGGCCGAGCGGTCTAAGGCGCTGGTTTCAGGCACCATTCTCTTCGGAGGCGTGGGTTCCAATCCCACTCCTGCCAAACGTGTAATGTTTCCTGTGTCGAAGGCAGGTGCACTCATTGCCCGCAAAGGAAACAGCACAACAAGGCGTGAGCGTCTGCTTGGTGAATTGCCGTAGAACAGTGCGTGGTGCAACGACAGGATTTGTAGGCACCTTTTGCTCTCATCATTGCTGGCGTCCGTCTCCCCGAAATGCGTCCGGGGCACGCCGTTCTATAACGCGAGAGAGCGGATTTTTTACAGTTGTCGTCAGTTAACCGTGGGTGGCTGCTGCGTTCGCTGGAAAGAGCACTGCCGTCGTTATCCGGTGTGGTCTAGTGGCTAGGATACCTGGCTCTCACCCAGGAGGCCCGGGTTCGATTCCCGGTACCGGAATCGCGCGTTTTGTTGCTCCTCTTATGCGACTTGTCTCGACTTTGCTCGACTGACGCTACGCTGACGCGTGCAGAAAGCTACGTTAAGTATGATTCACGGCAACACCTGACGGCGAGAGAGATGAAGCGTCTATCCACTTGTTATCCAGCCACATACCTGTAGTCAAGAGGCTTGGGGGACTGCAAGACATTGCCACGGAGGTGAATGCAGCTAACCACTGTAGTTAGTGTCCTGACAGCGCAGGCACGTTCATTTGCTCGTATACATGTGATGGAGACCGTGTCTCACACTGCTGTGGCGTACACCTTGGCCTAGGCTCTGCTGTGTATCGCCACTTGCATTACAGGCAGCTGCTTTCGCGGGCGCGTCCGTGGCCGTGATCGTCTAGTGGTTAGGACATTGCGTTGTGGCCGCAATAACCCAGGTTCGAATCCTGGTCACGGCAATTTTGAAAGTTTTGCCTTGCTGCCGTTGCAATGACGAGTACTCGAAATGACAGTACTCTCTTGATTTTTTCACTCGTGTTCCGCAGGCCGCAGTTTGCCCTACCACTTCATCCCCAACACGTAATGTCGCCTCCTAGAGCGCAGACGTCCGCTGCTCTCTGTAGTCGAAAAGGGCAGTTGTTTGAAGTGCGATGGATGAGCAGCCAGTCCCAGCAGAACCGGAAGCTGTGGCGTGCACTGTTTGTACAAATGCTAGGAACACTGGCGCACCAAGCAGCGCATGTAGCGTGGCCGAGCGCTTTAAGGCGCTGGTTTAAGGCACCAGACTCTCTGTAGGCGCGGTTTCGAATCCCGTAGCTGCCGGGGGCTTTGCTGTGATCGCGTTAAGCTGCCGCTTTTTCTTCAAGTGTAACCTCCTTGAGCTCACATATGTTTGATACATGGAGCATTCTAGCTCCGCCTGACAGTTACAGCTACGATACTTTAGTGGTTACGGAAAGCCCAGGTTCGAAACCTGGTCACGGCACGAAAACGTCTCTTGACGCTGTCTCCTTAACTGCGACAGCTACAGACAAGTGGCGTCGCTACCATACGGCGGGCACGGCTTTTTCTTGCTGTGGATGGCCTAAAGAGACGCTTCCAGTGGGAGAGCAGTGGAAATACATGGCACGGCGATTGCCAAGATACTTCCATTTCGAAGTGATCTTTGTAGTACAAACGAAACGTTTTGCGGCTGCTGCTCCAACGGTAACGTGGCCGAGCGGTCTAAGGCGCTGGTTTTAGGCACCAGTCTCTTCGGAGGCGTGGGTTCGAATCCCACCGTTGCCACTTTTTACGTCTCATTTTTGTGCCGTTGCGGTGTGTTCTCGTGGGGTAGGACGCAGCTCTTGTGACGCGCGTGTTGTGTAGGTAGCGTGGCCGAGCGGTCTAAGGCGCTGGTTTCAGGCACCATTCTCTTCGGAGGCGTGGGTTCCAATCCCACTCCTGCCAAACGTGTAATGTTTCCTGTGTCGAAGGCAGGTGCACTCATTGCCCGCAAAGGAAACAGCACAACAAGGCGTGAGCGTCTGCTTGGTGAATTGCCGTAGAACAGTGCGTGGTGCAACGACAGGATTTGTAGGCACCTTTTGCTCTCATCATTGCTGGCGTCCGTCTCCCCGAAATGCGTCCGGGGCACGCCGTTCTATAACGCGAGAGAGCGGATTTTTTACAGTTGTCGTCAGTTAACCGTGGGTGGCTGCTGCGTTCGCTGGAAAGAGCACTGCCGTCGTTATCCGGTGTGGTCTAGTGGCTAGGATACCTGGCTCTCACCCAGGAGGCCCGGGTTCGATTCCCGGTACCGGAATCGCGCGTTTTTGTTGCTCCTCTTATGCGACTTGTCTCGACTTTGCTCGACTGACGCTACGCTGACGCGTGCAGAAAGCTACGTTAAGTATGATTCACGGCAACACCTGACGGCGAGAGAGATGAAGCGTCTATCCACTTGTTATCCAGCCACATACCTGTAGTCAAGAGGCTTGGGGGGACTGCAAGACATTGCCACGGAGGTGAATGCAGCTAACCACTGTAGTTAGTGTCCTGACAGCGCAGGCACGTTCATTTGCTCGTATACATGTGATGGAGACCGTGTCTCACACTGCTGTGGCGTACACCTTGGCCTAGGCTCTGCTGTGTATCGCCACTTGCATTACAGGCAGCTGCTTTCGCGGGCGCGTCCGTGGCCGTGATCGTCTAGTGGTTAGGACATTGCGTTGTGGCCGCAATAACCCAGGTTCGAATCCTGGTCACGGCAATTTTGAAAGTTTTGCCTTGCTGCCGTTGCAATGACGAGTACTCGAAATGACAGTACTCTCTTGATTTTTTCACTCGTGTTCCGCAGGCCGCAGTTTGCCCTACCACTTCATCCCCAACACGTAATGTCGCCTCCTAGAGCGCAGACGTCCGCTGCTCTCTGTAGTCGAAAAGGGCAGTTGTTTGAAGTGCGATGGATGAGCAGCCAGTCCCAGCAGAACCGGAAGCTGTGGCGTGCACTGTTTGTACAAATGCTAGGAACACTGGCGCACCAAGCAGCGCATGTAGCGTGGCCGAGCGCTTTAAGGCGCTGGTTTAAGGCACCAGACTCTCTGTAGGCGCGGTTTCGAATCCCGTAAGCTGCCGGGGGCTTTGCTGTGATCGCGTTAAGCTGCCGCTTTTTCTTCAAGTGTAACCTCCTTGAGCTCACATATGTTTGATACATGGAGCATTCTAGCTCCGCCTGACAGTTACAGCTACGATACTTTAGTGGTTACGGAAAGCCCAGGTTCGAAACCTGGTCACGGCACGAAAACGTCTCTTGACGCTGTCTCCTTAACTGCGACAGCTACAGACAAGTGGCGTCGCTACCATACGGCGGGCACGGCTTTTTCTTGCTGTGGATGGCCTAAAGAGACGCTTCCAGTGGGAGAGCAGTGGAAATACATGGCACGGCGATTGCCAAGATACTTCCATTTCGAAGTGATCTTTGTAGTACAAACGAAACGTTTTGCGGCTGCTGCTCCAACGGTAACGTGGCCGAGCGGTCTAAGGCGCTGGTTTTAGGCACCAGTCTCTTCGGAGGCGTGGGTTCGAATCCCACCGTTGCCACTTTTTACGTCTCATTTTTGTGCCGTTGCGGTGTGTTCTCGTGGGGTAGGACGCAGCTCTTGTGACGCGCGTGTTGTGTAGGTAGCGTGGCCGAGCGGTCTAAGGCGCTGGTTTCAGGCACCATTCTCTTCGGAGGCGTGGGTTCCAATCCCACTCCTGCCAAACGTGTAATGTTTCCTGTGTCGAAGGCAGGTGCACTCATTGCCCGCAAAGGAAACAGCACAACAAGGCGTGAGCGTCTGCTTGGTGAATTGCCGTAGAACAGTGCGTGGTGCAACGACAGGATTTGTAGGCACCTTTTGCTCTCATCATTGCTGGCGTCCGTCTCCCCGAAATGCGTCCGGGGCACGCCGTTCTATAACGCGAGAGAGCGGATTTTTTACAGTTGTCGTCAGTTAACCGTGGGTGGCTGCTGCGTTCGCTGGAAAGAGCACTGCCGTCGTTATCCGGTGTGGTCTAGTGGCTAGGATACCTGGCTCTCACCCAGGAGGCCCGGGTTCGATTCCCGGTACCGGAATCGCGCGTTTTTGTTGCTCCTCTTATGCGACTTGTCTCGACTTTGCTCGACTGACGCTACGCTGACGCGTGCAGAAAGCTACGTTAAGTATGATTCACGGCAACACCTGACGGCGAGAGAGATGAAGCGTCTATCCACTTGTTATCCAGCCACATACCTGTAGTCAAGAGGCTTGGGGGACTGCAAGACATTGCCACGGAGGTGAATGCAGCTAACCACTGTAGTTAGTGTCCTGACAGCGCAGGCACGTTCATTTGCTCGTATACATGTGATGGAGACCGTGTCTCACACTGCTGTGGCGTACACCTTGGCCTAGGCTCTGCTGTGTATCGCCACTTGCATTACAGGCAGCTGCTTTCGCGGGCGCGTCCGTGGCCGTGATCGTCTAGTGGTTAGGACATTGCGTTGTGGCCGCAATAACCCAGGTTCGAATCCTAGTCACGGCAATTTTGAAAGTTTTGCCTTGCTGCCGTTGCAATGACGAGTACTCGAAATGACAGTACTCTCTTGATTTTTTCACTCGTGTTCCGCAGGCCGCAGTTTGCCCTACCACTTCATCCCCAACACGTAATGTCGCCTCCTAGAGCGCAGACGTCCGCTGCTCTCTGTAGTCGAAAAGGGCAGTTGTTTGAAGTGCGATGGATGAGCAGCCAGTCCCAGCAGAACCGGAAGCTGTGGCGTGCACTGTTTGTACAAATGCTAGGAACACTGGCGCACCAAGCAGCGCATGTAGCGTGGCCGAGCGCTTTAAGGCGCTGGTTTAAGGCACCAGACTCTCTGTAGGCGCGGTTTCGAATCCCGTAGCTGCCGGGGGCTTTGCTGTGATCGCGTTAAGCTGCCGCTTTTTCTTCAAGTGTAACCTCCTTGAGCTCACATATGTTTGATACATGGAGCATTCTAGCTCCGCCTGACAGTTACAGCTACGATACTTTAGTGGTTACGGAAAGCCCAGGTTCGAAACCTGGTCACGGCACGAAAACGTCTCTTGACGCTGTCTCCTTAACTGCGACAGCTACAGACAAGTGGCGTCGCTACCATACGGCGGGCACGGCTTTTTCTTGCTGTGGATGGCCTAAAGAGACGCTTCCAGTGGGGAGAGCAGTGGAAATACATGGCACGGCGATTGCCAAGATACTTCCATTTCGAAGTGATCTTTGTAGTACAAACGAAACGTTTTGCGGCTGCTGCTCCAACGGTAACGTGGCCGAGCGGTCTAAGGCGCTGGTTTTAGGCACCAGTCTCTTCGGAGGCGTGGGTTCGAATCCCACCGTTGCCACTTTTTACGTCTCATTTTTGTGCCGTTGCGGTGTGTTCTCGTGGGGTAGGACGCAGCTCTTGTGACGCGCGTGTTGTGTAGGTAGCGTGGCCGAGCGGTCTAAGGCGCTGGTTTCAGGCACCATTCTCTTCGGAGGCGTGGGTTCCAATCCCACTCCTGCCAAACGTGTAATGTTTCCTGTGTCGAAGGCAGGTGCACTCATTGCCCGCAAAGGAAACAGCACAACAAGGCGTGAGCGTCTGCTTGGTGAATTGCCGTAGAACAGTGCGTGGTGCAACGACAGGATTTGTAGGCACCTTTTGCTCTCATCATTGCTGGCGTCCGTCTCCCCGAAATGCGTCCGGGGCACGCCGTTCTATAACGCGAGAGAGCGGATTTTTTACAGTTGTCGTCAGTTAACCGTGGGTGGCTGCTGCGTTCGCTGGAAAGAGCACTGCCGTCGTTATCCGGTGTGGTCTAGTGGCTAGGATACCTGGCTCTCACCCAGGAGGCCCGGGTTCGATTCCCGGTACCGGAATCGCGCGTTTTTGTTGCTCCTCTTATGCGACTTGTCTCGACTTTGCTCGACTGACGCTACGCTGACGCGTGCAGAAAGCTACGTTAAGTATGATTCACGGCAACACCTGACGGCGAGAGAGATGAAGCGTCTATCCACTTGTTATCCAGCCACATACCTGTAGTCAAGAGGCTTGGGGGACTGCAAGACATTGCCACGGAGGTGAATGCAGCTAACCACTGTAGTTAGTGTCCTGACAGCGCAGGCACGTTCATTTGCTCGTATACATGTGATGGAGACCGTGTCTCACACTGCTGTGGCGTACACCTTGGCCTAGGCTCTGCTGTGTATCGCCACTTGCATTACAGGCAGCTGCTTTCGCGGGCGCGTCCGTGGCCGTGATCGTCTAGTGGTTAGGACATTGCGTTGTGGCCGCAATAACCCAGGTTCGAATCCTGGTCACGGCAATTTTGAAAGTTTTGCCTTGCTGCCGTTGCAATGACGAGTACTCGAAATGACAGTACTCTCTTGATTTTTTCACTCGTGTTCCGCAGGCCGCAGTTTGCCCTACCACTTCATCCCCAACACGTAATGTCGCCTCCTAGAGCGCAGACGTCCGCTGCTCTCTGTAGTCGAAAAGGGCAGTTGTTTGAAGTGCGATGGATGAGCAGCCAGTCCCAGCAGAACCGGAAGCTGTGGCGTGCACTGTTTGTACAAATGCTAGGAACACTGGCGCACCAAGCAGCGCATGTAGCGTGGCCGAGCGCTTTAAGGCGCTGGTTTAAGGCACCAGACTCTCTGTAGGCGCGGTTTCGAATCCCGTAGCTGCCGGGGGCTTTGCTGTGATCGCGTTAAGCTGCCGCTTTTTCTTCAAGTGTAACCTCCTTGAGCTCACATATGTTTGATACATGGAGCATTCTAGCTCCGCCTGACAGTTACAGCTACGATACTTTAGTGGTTACGGAAAGCCCAGGTTCGAAACCTGGTCACGGCACGAAAACGTCTCTTGACGCTGTCTCCTTAACTGCGACAGCTACAGACAAGTGGCGTCGCTACCATACGGCGGGCACGGCTTTTTCTTGCTGTGGATGGCCTAAAGAGACGCTTCCAGTGGGAGAGCAGTGGAAATACATGGCACGGCGATTGCCAAGATACTTCCATTTCGAAGTGATCTTTGTAGTACAAACGAAACGTTTTGCGGCTGCTGCTCCAACGGTAACGTGGCCGAGCGGTCTAAGGCGCTGGTTTTAGGCACCAGTCTCTTCGGAGGCGTGGGTTCGAATCCCACCGTTGCCACTTTTTACGTCTCATTTTTGTGCCGTTGCGGTGTGTTCTCGTGGGGTAGGACGCAGCTCTTGTGACGCGCGTGTTGTGTAGGTAGCGTGGCCGAGCGGTCTAAGGCGCTGGTTTCAGGCACCATTCTCTTCGGAGGCGTGGGTTCCAATCCCACTCCTGCCAAACGTGTAATGTTTCCTGTGTCGAAGGCAGGTGCACTCATTGCCCGCAAAGGAAACAGCACAACAAGGCGTGAGCGTCTGCTTGGTGAATTGCCGTAGAACAGTGCGTGGTGCAACGACAGGATTTGTAGGCACCTTTTGCTCTCATCATTGCTGGCGTCCGTCTCCCCGAAATGCGTCCGGGGCACGCCGTTCTATAACGCGAGAGAGCGGATTTTTTACAGTTGTCGTCAGTTAACCGTGGGTGGCTGCTGCGTTCGCTGGAAAGAGCACTGCCGTCGTTATCCGGTGTGGTCTAGTGGCTAGGATACCTGGCTCTCACCCAGGAGGCCCGGGTTCGATTCCCGGTACCGGAATCGCGCGTTTTTGTTGCTCCTCTTATGCGACTTGTCTCGACTTTGCTCGACTGACGCTACGCTGACGCGTGCAGAAAGCTACGTTAAGTATGATTCACGGCAACACCTGACGGCGAGAGAGATGAAGCGTCTATCCACTTGTTATCCAGCCACATACCTGTAGTCAAGAGGCTTGGGGGACTGCAAGACATTGCCACGGAGGTGAATGCAGCTAACCACTGTAGTTAGTGTCCTGACAGCGCAGGCACGTTCATTTGCTCGTATACATGTGATGGAGACCGTGTCTCACACTGCTGTGGCGTACACCTTGGCCTAGGCTCTGCTGTGTATCGCCACTTGCATTACAGGCAGCTGCTTTCGCGGGCGCGTCCGTGGCCGTGATCGTCTAGTGGTTAGGACATTGCGTTGTGGCCGCAATAACCCAGGTTCGAATCCTGGTCACGGCAATTTTGAAAGTTTTGCCTTGCTGCCGTTGCAATGACGAGTACTCGAAATGACAGTACTCTCTTGATTTTTTCACTCGTGTTCCGCAGGCCGCAGTTTGCCCTACCACTTCATCCCCAACACGTAATGTCGCCTCCTAGAGCGCAGACGTCCGCTGCTCTCTGTAGTCGAAAAGGGCAGTTGTTTGAAGTGCGATGGATGAGCAGCCAGTCCCAGCAGAACCGGAAGCTGTGGCGTGCACTGTTTGTACAAATGCTAGGAACACTGGCGCACCAAGCAGCGCATGTAGCGTGGCCGAGCGCTTTAAGGCGCTGGTTTAAGGCACCAGACTCTCTGTAGGCGCGGTTTCGAATCCCGTAGCTGCCGGGGGCTTTGCTGTGATCGCGTTAAGCTGCCGCTTTTTCTTCAAGTGTAACCTCCTTGAGCTCACATATGTTTGATACATGGAGCATTCTAGCTCCGCCTGACAGTTACAGCTACGATACTTTAGTGGTTACGGAAAGCCCAGGTTCGAAACCTGGTCACGGCACGAAAACGTCTCTTGACGCTGTCTCCTTAACTGCGACAGCTACAGACAAGTGGCGTCGCTACCATACGGCGGGCACGGCTTTTTCTTGCTGTGGATGGCCTAAAGAGACGCTTCCAGTGGGAGAGCAGTGGAAATACATGGCACGGCGATTGCCAAGATACTTCCATTTCGAAGTGATCTTTGTAGTACAAACGAAACGTTTTGCGGCTGCTGCTCCAACGGTAACGTGGCCGAGCGGTCTAAGGCGCTGGTTTTAGGCACCAGTCTCTTCGGAGGCGTGGGTTCGAATCCCACCGTTGCCACTTTTTACGTCTCATTTTTGTGCCGTTGCGGTGTGTTCTCGTGGGGTAGGACGCAGCTCTTGTGACGCGCGTGTTGTGTAGGTAGCGTGGCCGAGCGGTCTAAGGCGCTGGTTTCAGGCACCATTCTCTTCGGAGGCGTGGGTTCCAATCCCACTCCTGCCAAACGTGTAATGTTTCCTGTGTCGAAGGCAGGTGCACTCATTGCCCGCAAAGGAAACAGCACAACAAGGCGTGAGCGTCTGCTTGGTGAATTGCCGTAGAACAGTGCGTGGTGCAACGACAGGATTTGTAGGCACCTTTTGCTCTCATCATTGCTGGCGTCCGTCTCCCCGAAATGCGTCCGGGGCACGCCGTTCTATAACGCGAGAGAGCGGATTTTTTACAGTTGTCGTCAGTTAACCGTGGGTGGCTGCTGCGTTCGCTGGAAAGAGCACTGCCGTCGTTATCCGGTGTGGTCTAGTGGCTAGGATACCTGGCTCTCACCCAGGAGGCCCGGGTTCGATTCCCGGTACCGGAATCGCGCGTTTTTGTTGCTCCTCTTATGCGACTTGTCTCGACTTTGCTCGACTGACGCTACGCTGACGCGTGCAGAAAGCTACGTTAAGTATGATTCACGGCAACACCTGACGGCGAGAGAGATGAAGCGTCTATCCACTTGTTATCCAGCCACATACCTGTAGTCAAGAGGCTTGGGGGACTGCAAGACATTGCCACGGAGGTGAATGCAGCTAACCACTGTAGTTAGTGTCCTGACAGCGCAGGCACGTTCATTTGCTCGTATACATGTGATGGAGACCGTGTCTCACACTGCTGTGGCGTACACCTTGGCCTAGGCTCTGCTGTGTATCGCCACTTGCATTACAGGCAGCTGCTTTCGCGGGCGCGTCCGTGGCCGTGATCGTCTAGTGGTTAGGACATTGCGTTGTGGCCGCAATAACCCAGGTTCGAATCCTGGTCACGGCAATTTTGAAAGTTTTGCCTTGCTGCCGTTGCAATGACGAGTACTCGAAATGACAGTACTCTCTTGATTTTTTCACTCGTGTTCCGCAGGCCGCAGTTTGCCCTACCACTTCATCCCCAACACGTAATGTCGCCTCCTAGAGCGCAGACGTCCGCTGCTCTCTGTAGTCGAAAAGGGCAGTTGTTTGAAGTGCGATGGATGAGCAGCCAGTCCCAGCAGAACCGGAAGCTGTGGCGTGCACTGTTTGTACAAATGCTAGGAACACTGGCGCACCAAGCAGCGCATGTAGCGTGGCCGAGCGCTTTAAGGCGCTGGTTTAAGGCACCAGACTCTCTGTAGGCGCGGTTTCGAATCCCGTAGCTGCCGGGGGCTTTGCTGTGATCGCGTTAAGCTGCCGCTTTTTCTTCAAGTGTAACCTCCTTGAGCTCACATATGTTTGATACATGGAGCATTCTAGCTCCGCCTGACAGTTACAGCTACGATACTTTAGTGGTTACGGAAAGCCCAGGTTCGAAACCTGGTCACGGCACGAAAACGTCTCTTGACGCTGTCTCCTTAACTGCGACAGCTACAGACAAGTGGCGTCGCTACCATACGGCGGGCACGGCTTTTTCTTGCTGTGGATGGCCTAAAGAGACGCTTCCAGTGGGAGAGCAGTGGAAATACATGGCACGGCGATTGCCAAGATACTTCCATTTCGAAGTGATCTTTGTAGTACAAACGAAACGTTTTGCGGCTGCTGCTCCAACGGTAACGTGGCCGAGCGGTCTAAGGCGCTGGTTTTAGGCACCAGTCTCTTCGGAGGCGTGGGTTCGAATCCCACCGTTGCCACTTTTTACGTCTCATTTTTGTGCCGTTGCGGTGTGTTCTCGTGGGGTAGGACGCAGCTCTTGTGACGCGCGTGTTGTGTAGGTAGCGTGGCCGAGCGGTCTAAGGCGCTGGTTTCAGGCACCATTCTCTTCGGAGGCGTGGGTTCCAATCCCACTCCTGCCAAACGTGTAATGTTTCCTGTGTCGAAGGCAGGTGCACTCATTGCCCGCAAAGGAAACAGCACAACAAGGCGTGAGCGTCTGCTTGGTGAATTGCCGTAGAACAGTGCGTGGTGCAACGACAGGATTTGTAGGCACCTTTTGCTCTCATCATTGCTGGCGTCCGTCTCCCCGAAATGCGTCCGGGGCACGCCGTTCTATAACGCGAGAGAGCGGATTTTTTACAGTTGTCGTCAGTTAACCGTGGGTGGCTGCTGCGTTCGCTGGAAAGAGCACTGCCGTCGTTATCCGGTGTGGTCTAGTGGCTAGGATACCTGGCTCTCACCCAGGAGGCCCGGGTTCGATTCCCGGTACCGGAATCGCGCGTTTTTGTTGCTCCTCTTATGCGACTTGTCTCGACTTTGCTCGACTGATGCGTGCAGAAAGCTACGTTAAGTATGATTCACGGCAACACCTGACGGCGAGAGAGATGAAGCGTCTATCCACTTGTTATCCAGCCACATACCTGTAGTCAAGAGGCTTGGGGGACTGCAAGACATTGCCACGGAGGTGAATGCAGCTAACCACTGTAGTTAGTGTCCTGACAGCGCAGGCACGTTCATTTGCTCGTATACATGTGATGGAGACCGTGTCTCACACTGCTGTGGCGTACACCTTGGCCTAGGCTCTGCTGTGTATCGCCACTTGCATTACAGGCAGCTGCTTTCGCGGGCGCGTCCGTGGCCGTGATCGTCTAGTGGTTAGGACATTGCGTTGTGGCCGCAATAACCCAGGTTCGAATCCTGGTCACGGCAATTTTGAAAGTTTTGCCTTGCTGCCGTTGCAATGACGAGTACTCGAAATGACAGTACTCTCTTGATTTTTTCACTCGTGTTCCGCAGGCCGCAGTTTGCCCTACCACTTCATCCCCAACACGTAATGTCGCCTCCTAGAGCGCAGACGTCCGCTGCTCTCTGTAGTCGAAAAGGGCAGTTGTTTGAAGTGCGATGGATGAGCAGCCAGTCCCAGCAGAACCGGAAGCTGTGGCGTGCACTGTTTGTACAAATGCTAGGAACACTGGCGCACCAAGCAGCGCATGTAGCGTGGCCGAGCGCTTTAAGGCGCTGGTTTAAGGCACCAGACTCTCTGTAGGCGCGGTTTCGAATCCCGTAGCTGCCGGGGGCTTTGCTGTGATCGCGTTAAGCTGCCGCTTTTTCTTCAAGTGTAACCTCCTTGAGCTCACATATGTTTGATACATGGAGCATTCTAGCTCCGCCTGACAGTTACAGCTACGATACTTTAGTGGTTACGGAAAGCCCAGGTTCGAAACCTGGTCACGGCACGAAAACGTCTCTTGACGCTGTCTCCTTAACTGCGACAGCTACAGACAAGTGGCGTCGCTACCATACGGCGGGCACGGCTTTTTCTTGCTGTGGATGGCCTAAAGAGACGCTTCCAGTGGGAGAGCAGTGGAAATACATGGCACGGCGATTGCCAAGATACTTCCATTTCGAAGTGATCTTTGTAGTACAAACGAAACGTTTTGCGGCTGCTGCTCCAACGGTAACGTGGCCGAGCGGTCTAAGGCGCTGGTTTTAGGCACCAGTCTCTTCGGAGGCGTGGGTTCGAATCCCACCGTTGCCACTTTTTACGTCTCATTTTTGTGCCGTTGCGGTGTGTTCTCGTGGGGTAGGACGCAGCTCTTGTGACGCGCGTGTTGTGTAGGTAGCGTGGCCGAGCGGTCTAAGGCGCTGGTTTCAGGCACCATTCTCTTCGGAGGCGTGGGTTCCAATCCCACTCCTGCCAAACGTGTAATGTTTCCTGTGTCGAAGGCAGGTGCACTCATTGCCCGCAAAGGAAACAGCACAACAAGGCGTGAGCGTCTGCTTGGTGAATTGCCGTAGAACAGTGCGTGGTGCAACGACAGGATTTGTAGGCACCTTTTGCTCTCATCATTGCTGGCGTCCGTCTCCCCGAAATGCGTCCGGGGCACGCCGTTCTATAACGCGAGAGAGCGGATTTTTTACAGTTGTCGTCAGTTAACCGTGGGTGGCTGCTGCGTTCGCTGGAAAGAGCACTGCCGTCGTTATCCGGTGTGGTCTAGTGGCTAGGATACCTGGCTCTCACCCAGGAGGCCCGGGTTCGATTCCCGGTACCGGAATCGCGCGTTTTTGTTGCTCCTCTTATGCGACTTGTCTCGACTTTGCTCGACTGATGCGTGCAGAAAGCTACGTTAAGTATGATTCACGGCAACACCTGACGGCGAGAGAGATGAAGCGTCTATCCACTTGTTATCCAGCCACATACCTGTAGTCAAGAGGCTTGGGGGACTGCAAGACATTGCCACGGAGGTGAATGCAGCTAACCACTGTAGTTAGTGTCCTGACAGCGCAGGCACGTTCATTTGCTCGTATACATGTGATGGAGACCGTGTCTCACACTGCTGTGGCGTACACCTTGGCCTAGGCTCTGCTGTGTATCGCCACTTGCATTACAGGCAGCTGCTTTCGCGGGCGCGTCCGTGGCCGTGATCGTCTAGTGGTTAGGACATTGCGTTGTGGCCGCAATAACCCAGGTTCGAATCCTGGTCACGGCAATTTTGAAAGTTTTGCCTTGCTGCCGTTGCAATGACGAGTACTCGAAATGACAGTACTCTCTTGATTTTTTCACTCGTGTTCCGCAGGCCGCAGTTTGCCCTACCACTTCATCCCCAACACGTAATGTCGCCTCCTAGAGCGCAGACGTCCGCTGCTCTCTGTAGTCGAAAAGGGCAGTTGTTTGAAGTGCGATGGATGAGCAGCCAGTCCCAGCAGAACCGGAAGCTGTGGCGTGCACTGTTTGTACAAATGCTAGGAACACTGGCGCACCAAGCAGCGCATGTAGCGTGGCCGAGCGCTTTAAGGCGCTGGTTTAAGGCACCAGACTCTCTGTAGGCGCGGTTTCGAATCCCGTAGCTGCCGGGGGCTTTGCTGTGATCGCGTTAAGCTGCCGCTTTTTCTTCAAGTGTAACCTCCTTGAGCTCACATATGTTTGATACATGGAGCATTCTAGCTCCGCCTGACAGTTACAGCTACGATACTTTAGTGGTTACGGAAAGCCCAGGTTCGAAACCTGGTCACGGCACGAAAACGTCTCTTGACGCTGTCTCCTTAACTGCGACAGCTACAGACAAGTGGCGTCGCTACCATACGGCGGGCACGGCTTTTTCTTGCTGTGGATGGCCTAAAGAGACGCTTCCAGTGGGAGAGCAGTGGAAATACATGGCACGGCGATTGCCAAGATACTTCCATTTCGAAGTGATCTTTGTAGTACAAACGAAACGTTTTGCGGCTGCTGCTCCAACGGTAACGTGGCCGAGCGGTCTAAGGCGCTGGTTTTAGGCACCAGTCTCTTCGGAGGCGTGGGTTCGAATCCCACCGTTGCCACTTTTTACGTCTCATTTTTGTGCCGTTGCGGTGTGTTCTCGTGGGGTAGGACGCAGCTCTTGTGACGCGCGTGTTGTGTAGGTAGCGTGGCCGAGCGGTCTAAGGCGCTGGTTTCAGGCACCATTCTCTTCGGAGGCGTGGGTTCCAATCCCACTCCTGCCAAACGTGTAATGTTTCCTGTGTCGAAGGCAGGTGCACTCATTGCCCGCAAAGGAAACAGCACAACAAGGCGTGAGCGTCTGCTTGGTGAATTGCCGTAGAACAGTGCGTGGTGCAACGACAGGATTTGTAGGCACCTTTTGCTCTCATCATTGCTGGCGTCCGTCTCCCCGAAATGCGTCCGGGGCACGCCGTTCTATAACGCGAGAGAGCGGATTTTTTACAGTTGTCGTCAGTTAACCGTGGGTGGCTGCTGCGTTCGCTGGAAAGAGCACTGCCGTCGTTATCCGGTGTGGTCTAGTGGCTAGGATACCTGGCTCTCACCCAGGAGGCCCGGGTTCGATTCCCGGTACCGGAATCGCGCGTTTTTGTTGCTCCTCTTATGCGACTTGTCTCGACTTTGCTCGACTGACGCTACGCTGACGCGTGCAGAAAGCTACGTTAAGTATGATTCACGGCAACACCTGACGGCGAGAGAGATGAAGCGTCTATCCACTTGTTATCCAGCCACATACCTGTAGTCAAGAGGCTTGGGGGACTGCAAGACATTGCCACGGAGGTGAATGCAGCTAACCACTGTAGTTAGTGTCCTGACAGCGCAGGCACGTTCATTTGCTCGTATACATGTGATGGAGACCGTGTCTCACACTGCTGTGGCGTACACCTTGGCCTAGGCTCTGCTGTGTATCGCCACTTGCATTACAGGCAGCTGCTTTCGCGGGCGCGTCCGTGGCCGTGATCGTCTAGTGGTTAGGACATTGCGTTGTGGCCGCAATAACCCAGGTTCGAATCCTGGTCACGGCAATTTTGAAAGTTTTGCCTTGCTGCCGTTGCAATGACGAGTACTCGAAATGACAGTACTCTCTTGATTTTTTCACTCGTGTTCCGCAGGCCGCAGTTTGCCCTACCACTTCATCCCCAACACGTAATGTCGCCTCCTAGAGCGCAGACGTCCGCTGCTCTCTGTAGTCGAAAAGGGCAGTTGTTTGAAGTGCGATGGATGAGCAGCCAGTCCCAGCAGAACCGGAAGCTGTGGCGTGCACTGTTTGTACAAATGCTAGGAACACTGGCGCACCAAGCAGCGCATGTAGCGTGGCCGAGCGCTTTAAGGCGCTGGTTTAAGGCACCAGACTCTCTGTAGGCGCGGTTTCGAATCCCGTAGCTGCCGGGGGCTTTGCTGTGATCGCGTTAAGCTGCCGCTTTTTCTTCAAGTGTAACCTCCTTGAGCTCACATATGTTTGATACATGGAGCATTCTAGCTCCGCCTGACAGTTACAGCTACGATACTTTAGTGGTTACGGAAAGCCCAGGTTCGAAACCTGGTCACGGCACGAAAACGTCTCTTGACGCTGTCTCCTTAACTGCGACAGCTACAGACAAGTGGCGTCGCTACCATACGGCGGGCACGGCTTTTTCTTGCTGTGGATGGCCTAAAGAGACGCTTCCAGTGGGAGAGCAGTGGAAATACATGGCACGGCGATTGCCAAGATACTTCCATTTCGAAGTGATCTTTGTAGTACAAACGAAACGTTTTGCGGCTGCTGCTCCAACGGTAACGTGGCCGAGCGGTCTAAGGCGCTGGTTTTAGGCACCAGTCTCTTCGGAGGCGTGGGTTCGAATCCCACCGTTGCCACTTTTTACGTCTCATTTTTGTGCCGTTGCGGTGTGTTCTCGTGGGGTAGGACGCAGCTCTTGTGACGCGCGTGTTGTGTAGGTAGCGTGGCCGAGCGGTCTAAGGCGCTGGTTTCAGGCACCATTCTCTTCGGAGGCGTGGGTTCCAATCCCACTCCTGCCAAACGTGTAATGTTTCCTGTGTCGAAGGCAGGTGCACTCATTGCCCGCAAAGGAAACAGCACAACAAGGCGTGAGCGTCTGCTTGGTGAATTGCCGTAGAACAGTGCGTGGTGCAACGACAGGATTTGTAGGCACCTTTTGCTCTCATCATTGCTGGCGTCCGTCTCCCCGAAATGCGTCCGGGGCACGCCGTTCTATAACGCGAGAGAGCGGATTTTTTACAGTTGTCGTCAGTTAACCGTGGGTGGCTGCTGCGTTCGCTGGAAAGAGCACTGCCGTCGTTATCCGGTGTGGTCTAGTGGCTAGGATACCTGGCTCTCACCCAGGAGGCCCGGGTTCGATTCCCGGTACCGGAATCGCGCGTTTTTGTTGCTCCTCTTATGCGACTTGTCTCGACTTTGCTCGACTGACGCTACGCTGACGCGTGCAGAAAGCTACGTTAAGTATGATTCACGGCAACACCTGACGGCGAGAGAGATGAAGCGTCTATCCACTTGTTATCCAGCCACATACCTGTAGTCAAGAGGCTTGGGGGACTGCAAGACATTGCCACGGAGGTGAATGCAGCTAACCACTGTAGTTAGTGTCCTGACAGCGCAGGCACGTTCATTTGCTCGTATACATGTGATGGAGACCGTGTCTCACACTGCTGTGGCGTACACCTTGGCCTAGGCTCTGCTGTGTATCGCCACTTGCATTACAGGCAGCTGCTTTCGCGGGCGCGTCCGTGGCCGTGATCGTCTAGTGGTTAGGACATTGCGTTGTGGCCGCAATAACCCAGGTTCGAATCCTGGTCACGGCAATTTTGAAAGTTTTGCCTTGCTGCCGTTGCAATGACGAGTACTCGAAATGACAGTACTCTCTTGATTTTTTCACTCGTGTTCCGCAGGCCGCAGTTTGCCCTACCACTTCATCCCCAACACGTAATGTCGCCTCCTAGAGCGCAGACGTCCGCTGCTCTCTGTAGTCGAAAAGGGCAGTTGTTTGAAGTGCGATGGATGAGCAGCCAGTCCCAGCAGAACCGGAAGCTGTGGCGTGCACTGTTTGTACAAATGCTAGGAACACTGGCGCACCAAGCAGCGCATGTAGCGTGGCCGAGCGCTTTAAGGCGCTGGTTTAAGGCACCAGACTCTCTGTAGGCGCGGTTTCGAATCCCGTAGCTGCCGGGGGCTTTGCTGTGATCGCGTTAAGCTGCCGCTTTTTCTTCAAGTGTAACCTCCTTGAGCTCACATATGTTTGATACATGGAGCATTCTAGCTCCGCCTGACAGTTACAGCTACGATACTTTAGTGGTTACGGAAAGCCCAGGTTCGAAACCTGGTCACGGCACGAAAACGTCTCTTGACGCTGTCTCCTTAACTGCGACAGCTACAGACAAGTGGCGTCGCTACCATACGGCGGGCACGGCTTTTTCTTGCTGTGGATGGCCTAAAGAGACGCTTCCAGTGGGAGAGCAGTGGAAATACATGGCACGGCGATTGCCAAGATACTTCCATTTCGAAGTGATCTTTGTAGTACAAACGAAACGTTTTGCGGCTGCTGCTCCAACGGTAACGTGGCCGAGCGGTCTAAGGCGCTGGTTTTAGGCACCAGTCTCTTCGGAGGCGTGGGTTCGAATCCCACCGTTGCCACTTTTTACGTCTCATTTTTGTGCCGTTGCGGTGTGTTCTCGTGGGGTAGGACGCAGCTCTTGTGACGCGCGTGTTGTGTAGGTAGCGTGGCCGAGCGGTCTAAGGCGCTGGTTTCAGGCACCATTCTCTTCGGAGGCGTGGGTTCCAATCCCACTCCTGCCAAACGTGTAATGTTTCCTGTGTCGAAGGCAGGTGCACTCATTGCCCGCAAAGGAAACAGCACAACAAGGCGTGAGCGTCTGCTTGGTGAATTGCCGTAGAACAGTGCGTGGTGCAACGACAGGATTTGTAGGCACCTTTTGCTCTCATCATTGCTGGCGTCCGTCTCCCCGAAATGCGTCCGGGGCACGCCGTTCTATAACGCGAGAGAGCGGATTTTTTACAGTTGTCGTCAGTTAACCGTGGGTGGCTGCTGCGTTCGCTGGAAAGAGCACTGCCGTCGTTATCCGGTGTGGTCTAGTGGCTAGGATACCTGGCTCTCACCCAGGAGGCCCGGGTTCGATTCCCGGTACCGGAATCGCGCGTTTTTGTTGCTCCTCTTATGCGACTTGTCTCGACTTTGCTCGACTGATGCGTGCAGAAAGCTACGTTAAGTATGATTCACGGCAACACCTGACGGCGAGAGAGATGAAGCGTCTATCCACTTGTTATCCAGCCACATACCTGTAGTCAAGAGGCTTGGGGGACTGCAAGACATTGCCACGGAGGTGAATGCAGCTAACCACTGTAGTTAGTGTCCTGACAGCGCAGGCACGTTCATTTGCTCGTATACATGTGATGGAGACCGTGTCTCACACTGCTGTGGCGTACACCTTGGCCTAGGCTCTGCTGTGTATCGCCACTTGCATTACAGGCAGCTGCTTTCGCGGGCGCGTCCGTGGCCGTGATCGTCTAGTGGTTAGGACATTGCGTTGTGGCCGCAATAACCCAGGTTCGAATCCTGGTCACGGCAATTTTGAAAGTTTTGCCTTGCTGCCGTTGCAATGACGAGTACTCGAAATGACAGTACTCTCTTGATTTTTTCACTCGTGTTCCGCAGGCCGCAGTTTGCCCTACCACTTCATCCCCAACACGTAATGTCGCCTCCTAGAGCGCAGACGTCCGCTGCTCTCTGTAGTCGAAAAGGGCAGTTGTTTGAAGTGCGATGGATGAGCAGCCAGTCCCAGCAGAACCGGAAGCTGTGGCGTGCACTGTTTGTACAAATGCTAGGAACACTGGCGCACCAAGCAGCGCATGTAGCGTGGCCGAGCGCTTTAAGGCGCTGGTTTAAGGCACCAGACTCTCTGTAGGCGCGGTTTCGAATCCCGTAGCTGCCGGGGGCTTTGCTGTGATCGCGTTAAGCTGCCGCTTTTTCTTCAAGTGTAACCTCCTTGAGCTCACATATGTTTGATACATGGAGCATTCTAGCTCCGCCTGACAGTTACAGCTACGATACTTTAGTGGTTACGGAAAGCCCAGGTTCGAAACCTGGTCACGGCACGAAAACGTCTCTTGACGCTGTCTCCTTAACTGCGACAGCTACAGACAAGTGGCGTCGCTACCATACGGCGGGCACGGCTTTTTCTTGCTGTGGATGGCCTAAAGAGACGCTTCCAGTGGGAGAGCAGTGGAAATACATGGCACGGCGATTGCCAAGATACTTCCATTTCGAAGTGATCTTTGTAGTACAAACGAAACGTTTTGCGGCTGCTGCTCCAACGGTAACGTGGCCGAGCGGTCTAAGGCGCTGGTTTTAGGCACCAGTCTCTTCGGAGGCGTGGGTTCGAATCCCACCGTTGCCACTTTTTACGTCTCATTTTTGTGCTGTTGCGGTGTGTTCTCGTGGGGTAGGACGCAGCTCTTGTGACGCGCGTGTTGTGTAGGTAGCGTGGCCGAGCGGTCTAAGGCGTTGGTTTCAGGCACCATTCTCTTCGGAGGCGTGGGTTCCAATCCCACTCCTGCCAAACGTGTAATGTTTCCTGTGTCGAAGGCAGGTGCACTCATTGCCCGCAAAGGAAACAGCACAACAAGGCGTGAGCGTCTGCTTGGTGAATTGCCGTAGAACAGTGCGTGGTGCAACGACAGGATTTGTAGGCACCTTTTGCTCTCATCATTGCTGGCGTCCGTCTCCCCGAAATGCGTCCGGGGCACGCCGTTCTATAACGCGAGAGAGCGGATTTTTTACAGTTGTCGTCAGTTAACCGTGGGTGGCTGCTGCGTTCGCTGGAAAGAGCACTGCCGTCGTTATCCGGTGTGGTCTAGTGGCTAGGATACCTGGCTCTCACCCAGGAGGCCCGGGTTCGATTCCCGGTACCGGAATCGCGCGTTTTTGTTGCTCCTCTTATGCGACTTGTCTCGACTTTGCTCGACTGACGCTACGCTGACGCGTGCAGAAAGCTACGTTAAGTATGATTCACGGCAACACCTGACGGCGAGAGAGATGAAGCGTCTATCCACTTGTTATCCAGCCACATACCTGTAGTCAAGAGGCTTGGGGGACTGCAAGACATTGCCACGGAGGTGAATGCAGCTAACCACTGTAGTTAGTGTCCTGACAGCGCAGGCACGTTCATTTGCTCGTATACATGTGATGGAGACCGTGTCTCACACTGCTGTGGCGTACACCTTGGCCTAGGCTCTGCTGTGTATCGCCACTTGCATTACAGGCAGCTGCTTTCGCGGGCGCGTCCGTGGCCGTGATCGTCTAGTGGTTAGGACATTGCGTTGTGGCCGCAATAACCCAGGTTCGAATCCTGGTCACGGCAATTTTGAAAGTTTTGCCTTGCTGCCGTTGCAATGACGAGTACTCGAAATGACAGTACTCTCTTGATTTTTTCACTCGTGTTCCGCAGGCCGCAGTTTGCCCTACCACTTCATCCCCAACACGTAATGTCGCCTCCTAGAGCGCAGACGTCCGCTGCTCTCTGTAGTCGAAAAGGGCAGTTGTTTGAAGTGCGATGGATGAGCAGCCAGTCCCAGCAGAACCGGAAGCTGTGGCGTGCACTGTTTGTACAAATGCTAGGAACACTGGCGCACCAAGCAGCGCATGTAGCGTGGCCGAGCGCTTTAAGGCGCTGGTTTAAGGCACCAGACTCTCTGTAGGCGCGGTTTCGAATCCCGTAGCTGCCGGGGGCTTTGCTGTGATCGCGTTAAGCTGCCGCTTTTTCTTCAAGTGTAACCTCCTTGAGCTCACATATGTTTGATACATGGAGCATTCTAGCTCCGCCTGACAGTTACAGCTACGATACTTTAGTGGTTACGGAAAGCCCAGGTTCGAAACCTGGTCACGGCACGAAAACGTCTCTTGACGCTGTCTCCTTAACTGCGACAGCTACAGACAAGTGGCGTCGCTACCATACGGCGGGCACGGCTTTTTCTTGCTGTGGATGGCCTAAAGAGACGCTTCCAGTGGGAGAGCAGTGGAAATACATGGCACGGCGATTGCCAAGATACTTCCATTTCGAAGTGATCTTTGTAGTACAAACGAAACGTTTTGCGGCTGCTGCTCCAACGGTAACGTGGCCGAGCGGTCTAAGGCGCTGGTTTTAGGCACCAGTCTCTTCGGAGGCGTGGGTTCGAATCCCACCGTTGCCACTTTTTACGTCTCATTTTTGTGCCGTTGCGGTGTGTTCTCGTGGGGTAGGACGCAGCTCTTGTGACGCGCGTGTTGTGTAGGTAGCGTGGCCGAGCGGTCTAAGGCGCTGGTTTCAGGCACCATTCTCTTCGGAGGCGTGGGTTCCAATCCCACTCCTGCCAAACGTGTAATGTTTCCTGTGTCGAAGGCAGGTGCACTCATTGCCCGCAAAGGAAACAGCACAACAAGGCGTGAGCGTCTGCTTGGTGAATTGCCGTAGAACAGTGCGTGGTGCAACGACAGGATTTGTAGGCACCTTTTGCTCTCATCATTGCTGGCGTCCGTCTCCCCGAAATGCGTCCGGGGCACGCCGTTCTATAACGCGAGAGAGCGGATTTTTTACAGTTGTCGTCAGTTAACCGTGGGTGGCTGCTGCGTTCGCTGGAAAGAGCACTGCCGTCGTTATCCGGTGTGGTCTAGTGGCTAGGATACCTGGCTCTCACCCAGGAGGCCCGGGTTCGATTCCCGGTACCGGAATCGCGCGTTTTTGTTGCTCCTCTTATGCGACTTGTCTCGACTTTGCTCGACTGACGCTAC
Organism: Schistocerca piceifrons; assembly: GCF_021461385.2. Classification (NCBI taxonomy): domain Eukaryota; kingdom Metazoa; phylum Arthropoda; class Insecta; order Orthoptera; family Acrididae; genus Schistocerca; species Schistocerca piceifrons. The sequence continues at coordinate 33,113 of NW_025728530.1, read as the reverse complement.
GCTGACGCGTGCAGAAAGCTACGTTAAGTATGATTCACGGCAACACCTGACGGCGAGAGAGATGAAGCGTCTATCCACTTGTTATCCAGCCACATACCTGTAGTCAAGAGGCTTGGGGGACTGCAAGACATTGCCACGGAGGTGAATGCAGCTAACCACTGTAGTTAGTGTCCTGACAGCGCAGGCACGTTCATTTGCTCGTATACATGTGATGGAGACCGTGTCTCACACTGCTGTGGCGTACACCTTGGCCTAGGCTCTGCTGTGTATCGCCACTTGCATTACAGGCAGCTGCTTTCGCGGGCGCGTCCGTGGCCGTGATCGTCTAGTGGTTAGGACATTGCGTTGTGGCCGCAATAACCCAGGTTCGAATCCTGGTCACGGCAATTTTGAAAGTTTTGCCTTGCTGCCGTTGCAATGACGAGTACTCGAAATGACAGTACTCTCTTGATTTTTTCACTCGTGTTCCGCAGGCCGCAGTTTGCCCTACCACTTCATCCCCAACACGTAATGTCGCCTCCTAGAGCGCAGACGTCCGCTGCTCTCTGTAGTCGAAAAGGGCAGTTGTTTGAAGTGCGATGGATGAGCAGCCAGTCCCAGCAGAACCGGAAGCTGTGGCGTGCACTGTTTGTACAAATGCTAGGAACACTGGCGCACCAAGCAGCGCATGTAGCGTGGCCGAGCGCTTTAAGGCGCTGGTTTAAGGCACCAGACTCTCTGTAGGCGCGGTTTCGAATCCCGTAGCTGCCGGGGGCTTTGCTGTGATCGCGTTAAGCTGCCGCTTTTTCTTCAAGTGTAACCTCCTTGAGCTCACATATGTTTGATACATGGAGCATTCTAGCTCCGCCTGACAGTTACAGCTACGATACTTTAGTGGTTACGGAAAGCCCAGGTTCGAAACCTGGTCACGGCACGAAAACGTCTCTTGACGCTGTCTCCTTAACTGCGACAGCTACAGACAAGTGGCGTCGCTACCATACGGCGGGCACGGCTTTTTCTTGCTGTGGATGGCCTAAAGAGACGCTTCCAGTGGGAGAGCAGTGGAAATACATGGCACGGCGATTGCCAAGATACTTCCATTTCGAAGTGATCTTTGTAGTACAAACGAAACGTTTTGCGGCTGCTGCTCCAACGGTAACGTGGCCGAGCGGTCTAAGGCGCTGGTTTTAGGCACCAGTCTCTTCGGAGGCGTGGGTTCGAATCCCACCGTTGCCACTTTTTACGTCTCATTTTTGTGCTGTTGCGGTGTGTTCTCGTGGGGTAGGACGCAGCTCTTGTGACGCGCGTGTTGTGTAGGTAGCGTGGCCGAGCGGTCTAAGGCGTTGGTTTCAGGCACCATTCTCTTCGGAGGCGTGGGTTCCAATCCCACTCCTGCCAAACGTGTAATGTTTCCTGTGTCGAAGGCAGGTGCACTCATTGCCCGCAAAGGAAACAGCACAACAAGGCGTGAGCGTCTGCTTGGTGAATTGCCGTAGAACAGTGCGTGGTGCAACGACAGGATTTGTAGGCACCTTTTGCTCTCATCATTGCTGGCGTCCGTCTCCCCGAAATGCGTCCGGGGCACGCCGTTCTATAACGCGAGAGAGCGGATTTTTTACAGTTGTCGTCAGTTAACCGTGGGTGGCTGCTGCGTTCGCTGGAAAGAGCACTGCCGTCGTTATCCGGTGTGGTCTAGTGGCTAGGATACCTGGCTCTCACCCAGGAGGCCCGGGTTCGATTCCCGGTACCGGAATCGCGCGTTTTTGTTGCTCCTCTTATGCGACTTGTCTCGACTTTGCTCGACTGACGCTACGCTGACGCGTGCAGAAAGCTACGTTAAGTATGATTCACGGCAACACCTGACGGCGAGAGAGATGAAGCGTCTATCCACTTGTTATCCAGCCACATACCTGTAGTCAAGAGGCTTGGGGGACTGCAAGACATTGCCACGGAGGTGAATGCAGCTAACCACTGTAGTTAGTGTCCTGACAGCGCAGGCACGTTCATTTGCTCGTATACATGTGATGGAGACCGTGTCTCACACTGCTGTGGCGTACACCTTGGCCTAGGCTCTGCTGTGTATCGCCACTTGCATTACAGGCAGCTGCTTTCGCGGGCGCGTCCGTGGCCGTGATCGTCTAGTGGTTAGGACATTGCGTTGTGGCCGCAATAACCCAGGTTCGAATCCTGGTCACGGCAATTTTGAAAGTTTTGCCTTGCTGCCGTTGCAATGACGAGTACTCGAAATGACAGTACTCTCTTGATTTTTTCACTCGTGTTCCGCAGGCCGCAGTTTGCCCTACCACTTCATCCCCAACACGTAATGTCGCCTCCTAGAGCGCAGACGTCCGCTGCTCTCTGTAGTCGAAAAGGGCAGTTGTTTGAAGTGCGATGGATGAGCAGCCAGTCCCAGCAGAACCGGAAGCTGTGGCGTGCACTGTTTGTACAAATGCTAGGAACACTGGCGCACCAAGCAGCGCATGTAGCGTGGCCGAGCGCTTTAAGGCGCTGGTTTAAGGCACCAGACTCTCTGTAGGCGCGGTTTCGAATCCCGTAGCTGCCGGGGGCTTTGCTGTGATCGCGTTAAGCTGCCGCTTTTTCTTCAAGTGTAACCTCCTTGAGCTCACATATGTTTGATACATGGAGCATTCTAGCTCCGCCTGACAGTTACAGCTACGATACTTTAGTGGTTACGGAAAGCCCAGGTTCGAAACCTGGTCACGGCACGAAAACGTCTCTTGACGCTGTCTCCTTAACTGCGACAGCTACAGACAAGTGGCGTCGCTACCATACGGCGGGCACGGCTTTTTCTTGCTGTGGATGGCCTAAAGAGACGCTTCCAGTGGGAGAGCAGTGGAAATACATGGCACGGCGATTGCCAAGATACTTCCATTTCGAAGTGATCTTTGTAGTACAAACGAAACGTTTTGCGGCTGCTGCTCCAACGGTAACGTGGCCGAGCGGTCTAAGGCGCTGGTTTTAGGCACCAGTCTCTTCGGAGGCGTGGGTTCGAATCCCACCGTTGCCACTTTTTACGTCTCATTTTTGTGCCGTTGCGGTGTGTTCTCGTGGGGTAGGACGCAGCTCTTGTGACGCGCGTGTTGTGTAGGTAGCGTGGCCGAGCGGTCTAAGGCGCTGGTTTCAGGCACCATTCTCTTCGGAGGCGTGGGTTCCAATCCCACTCCTGCCAAACGTGTAATGTTTCCTGTGTCGAAGGCAGGTGCACTCATTGCCCGCAAAGGAAACAGCACAACAAGGCGTGAGCGTCTGCTTGGTGAACTGCCGTAGAACAGTGCGTGGTGCAACGACAGGATTTGTAGGCACCTTTTGCTCTCATCATTGCTGGCGTCCGTCTCCCCGAAATGCGTCCGGGGCACGCCGTTCTATAACGCGAGAGAGCGGATTTTTTACAGTTGTCGTCAGTTAACCGTGGGTGGCTGCTGCGTTCGCTGGAAAGAGCACTGCCGTCGTTATCCGGTGTGGTCTAGTGGCTAGGATACCTGGCTCTCACCCAGGAGGCCCGGGTTCGATTCCCGGTACCGGAATCGCGCGTTTTTGTTGCTCCTCTTATGCGACTTGTCTCGACTTTGCTCGACTGACGCTACGCTGACGCGTGCAGAAAGCTACGTTAAGTATGATTCACGGCAACACCTGACGGCGAGAGAGATGAAGCGTCTATCCACTTGTTATCCAGCCACATACCTGTAGTCAAGAGGCTTGGGGGACTGCAAGACATTGCCACGGAGGTGAATGCAGCTAACCACTGTAGTTAGTGTCCTGACAGCGCAGGCACGTTCATTTGCTCGTATACATGTGATGGAGACCGTGTCTCACACTGCTGTGGCGTACACCTTGGCCTAGGCTCTGCTGTGTATCGCCACTTGCATTACAGGCAGCTGCTTTCGCGGGCGCGTCCGTGGCCGTGATCGTCTAGTGGTTAGGACATTGCGTTGTGGCCGCAATAACCCAGGTTCGAATCCTGGTCACGGCAATTTTGAAAGTTTTGCCTTGCTGCCGTTGCAATGACGAGTACTCGAAATGACAGTACTCTCTTGATTTTTTCACTCGTGTTCCGCAGGCCGCAGTTTGCCCTACCACTTCATCCCCAACACGTAATGTCGCCTCCTAGAGCGCAGACGTCCGCTGCTCTCTGTAGTCGAAAAGGGCAGTTGTTTGAAGTGCGATGGATGAGCAGCCAGTCCCAGCAGAACCGGAAGCTGTGGCGTGCACTGTTTGTACAAATGCTAGGAACACTGGCGCACCAAGCAGCGCATGTAGCGTGGCCGAGCGCTTTAAGGCGCTGGTTTAAGGCACCAGACTCTCTGTAGGCGCGGTTTCGAATCCCGTAGCTGCCGGGGGCTTTGCTGTGATCGCGTTAAGCTGCCGCTTTTTCTTCAAGTGTAACCTCCTTGAGCTCACATATGTTTGATACATGGAGCATTCTAGCTCCGCCTGACAGTTACAGCTACGATACTTTAGTGGTTACGGAAAGCCCAGGTTCGAAACCTGGTCACGGCACGAAAACGTCTCTTGACGCTGTCTCCTTAACTGCGACAGCTACAGACAAGTGGCGTCGCTACCATACGGCGGGCACGGCTTTTTCTTGCTGTGGATGGCCTAAAGAGACGCTTCCAGTGGGAGAGCAGTGGAAATACATGGCACGGCGATTGCCAAGATACTTCCATTTCGAAGTGATCTTTGTAGTACAAACGAAACGTTTTGCGGCTGCTGCTCCAACGGTAACGTGGCCGAGCGGTCTAAGGCGCTGGTTTTAGGCACCAGTCTCTTCGGAGGCGTGGGTTCGAATCCCACCGTTGCCACTTTTTACGTCTCATTTTTGTGCCGTTGCGGTGTGTTCTCGTGGGGTAGGACGCAGCTCTTGTGACGCGCGTGTTGTGTAGGTAGCGTGGCCGAGCGGTCTAAGGCGCTGGTTTCAGGCACCATTCTCTTCGGAGGCGTGGGTTCCAATCCCACTCCTGCCAAACGTGTAATGTTTCCTGTGTCGAAGGCAGGTGCACTCATTGCCCGCAAAGGAAACAGCACAACAAGGCGTGAGCGTCTGCTTGGTGAATTGCCGTAGAACAGTGCGTGGTGCAACGACAGGATTTGTAGGCACCTTTTGCTCTCATCATTGCTGGCGTCCGTCTCCCCGAAATGCGTCCGGGGCACGCCGTTCTATAACGCGAGAGAGCGGATTTTTTACAGTTGTCGTCAGTTAACCGTGGGTGGCTGCTGCGTTCGCTGGAAAGAGCACTGCCGTCGTTATCCGGTGTGGTCTAGTGGCTAGGATACCTGGCTCTCACCCAGGAGGCCCGGGTTCGATTCCCGGTACCGGAATCGCGCGTTTTTGTTGCTCCTCTTATGCGACTTGTCTCGACTTTGCTCGACTGACGCTACGCTGACGCGTGCAGAAAGCTACGTTAAGTATGATTCACGGCAACACCTGACGGCGAGAGAGATGAAGCGTCTATCCACTTGTTATCCAGCCACATACCTGTAGTCAAGAGGCTTGGGGGACTGCAAGACATTGCCACGGAGGTGAATGCAGCTAACCACTGTAGTTAGTGTCCTGACAGCGCAGGCACGTTCATTTGCTCGTATACATGTGATGGAGACCGTGTCTCACACTGCTGTGGCGTACACCTTGGCCTAGGCTCTGCTGTGTATCGCCACTTGCATTACAGGCAGCTGCTTTCGCGGGCGCGTCCGTGGCCGTGATCGTCTAGTGGTTAGGACATTGCGTTGTGGCCGCAATAACCCAGGTTCGAATCCTGGTCACGGCAATTTTGAAAGTTTTGCCTTGCTGCCGTTGCAATGACGAGTACTCGAAATGACAGTACTCTCTTGATTTTTTCACTCGTGTTCCGCAGGCCGCAGTTTGCCCTACCACTTCATCCCCAACACGTAATGTCGCCTCCTAGAGCGCAGACGTCCGCTGCTCTCTGTAGTCGAAAAGGGCAGTTGTTTGAAGTGCGATGGATGAGCAGCCAGTCCCAGCAGAACCGGAAGCTGTGGCGTGCACTGTTTGTACAAATGCTAGGAACACTGGCGCACCAAGCAGCGCATGTAGCGTGGCCGAGCGCTTTAAGGCGCTGGTTTAAGGCACCAGACTCTCTGTAGGCGCGGTTTCGAATCCCGTAGCTGCCGGGGGCTTTGCTGTGATCGCGTTAAGCTGCCGCTTTTTCTTCAAGTGTAACCTCCTTGAGCTCACATATGTTTGATACATGGAGCATTCTAGCTCCGCCTGACAGTTACAGCTACGATACTTTAGTGGTTACGGAAAGCCCAGGTTCGAAACCTGGTCACGGCACGAAAACGTCTCTTGACGCTGTCTCCTTAACTGCGACAGCTACAGACAAGTGGCGTCGCTACCATACGGCGGGCACGGCTTTTTCTTGCTGTGGATGGCCTAAAGAGACGCTTCCAGTGGGAGAGCAGTGGAAATACATGGCACGGCGATTGCCAAGATACTTCCATTTCGAAGTGATCTTTGTAGTACAAACGAAACGTTTTGCGGCTGCTGCTCCAACGGTAACGTGGCCGAGCGGTCTAAGGCGCTGGTTTTAGGCACCAGTCTCTTCGGAGGCGTGGGTTCGAATCCCACCGTTGCCACTTTTTACGTCTCATTTTTGTGCCGTTGCGGTGTGTTCTCGTGGGGTAGGACGCAGCTCTTGTGACGCGCGTGTTGTGTAGGTAGCGTGGCCGAGCGGTCTAAGGCGCTGGTTTCAGGCACCATTCTCTTCGGAGGCGTGGGTTCCAATCCCACTCCTGCCAAACGTGTAATGTTTCCTGTGTCGAAGGCAGGTGCACTCATTGCCCGCAAAGGAAACAGCACAACAAGGCGTGAGCGTCTGCTTGGTGAATTGCCGTAGAACAGTGCGTGGTGCAACGACAGGATTTGTAGGCACCTTTTGCTCTCATCATTGCTGGCGTCCGTCTCCCCGAAATGCGTCCGGGGCACGCCGTTCTATAACGCGAGAGAGCGGATTTTTTACAGTTGTCGTCAGTTAACCGTGGGTGGCTGCTGCGTTCGCTGGAAAGAGCACTGCCGTCGTTATCCGGTGTGGTCTAGTGGCTAGGATACCTGGCTCTCACCCAGGAGGCCCGGGTTCGATTCCCGGTACCGGAATCGCGCGTTTTTGTTGCTCCTCTTATGCGACTTGTCTCGACTTTGCTCGACTGATGCGTGCAGAAAGCTACGTTAAGTATGATTCACGGCAACACCTGACGGCGAGAGAGATGAAGCGTCTATCCACTTGTTATCCAGCCACATACCTGTAGTCAAGAGGCTTGGGGGACTGCAAGACATTGCCACGGAGGTGAATGCAGCTAACCACTGTAGTTAGTGTCCTGACAGCGCAGGCACGTTCATTTGCTCGTATACATGTGATGGAGACCGTGTCTCACACTGCTGTGGCGTACACCTTGGCCTAGGCTCTGCTGTGTATCGCCACTTGCATTACAGGCAGCTGCTTTCGCGGGCGCGTCCGTGGCCGTGATCGTCTAGTGGTTAGGACATTGCGTTGTGGCCGCAATAACCCAGGTTCGAATCCTGGTCACGGCAATTTTGAAAGTTTTGCCTTGCTGCCGTTGCAATGACGAGTACTCGAAATGACAGTACTCTCTTGATTTTTTCACTCGTGTTCCGCAGGCCGCAGTTTGCCCTACCACTTCATCCCCAACACGTAATGTCGCCTCCTAGAGCGCAGACGTCCGCTGCTCTCTGTAGTCGAAAAGGGCAGTTGTTTGAAGTGCGATGGATGAGCAGCCAGTCCCAGCAGAACCGGAAGCTGTGGCGTGCACTGTTTGTACAAATGCTAGGAACACTGGCGCACCAAGCAGCGCATGTAGCGTGGCCGAGCGCTTTAAGGCGCTGGTTTAAGGCACCAGACTCTCTGTAGGCGCGGTTTCGAATCCCGTAGCTGCCGGGGGCTTTGCTGTGATCGCGTTAAGCTGCCGCTTTTTCTTCAAGTGTAACCTCCTTGAGCTCACATATGTTTGATACATGGAGCATTCTAGCTCCGCCTGACAGTTACAGCTACGATACTTTAGTGGTTACGGAAAGCCCAGGTTCGAAACCTGGTCACGGCACGAAAACGTCTCTTGACGCTGTCTCCTTAACTGCGACAGCTACAGACAAGTGGCGTCGCTACCATACGGCGGGCACGGCTTTTTCTTGCTGTGGATGGCCTAAAGAGACGCTTCCAGTGGGAGAGCAGTGGAAATACATGGCACGGCGATTGCCAAGATACTTCCATTTCGAAGTGATCTTTGTAGTACAAACGAAACGTTTTGCGGCTGCTGCTCCAACGGTAACGTGGCCGAGCGGTCTAAGGCGCTGGTTTTAGGCACCAGTCTCTTCGGAGGCGTGGGTTCGAATCCCACCGTTGCCACTTTTTACGTCTCATTTTTGTGCCGTTGCGGTGTGTTCTCGTGGGGTAGGACGCAGCTCTTGTGACGCGCGTGTTGTGTAGGTAGCGTGGCCGAGCGGTCTAAGGCGCTGGTTTCAGGCACCATTCTCTTCGGAGGCGTGGGTTCCAATCCCACTCCTGCCAAACGTGTAATGTTTCCTGTGTCGAAGGCAGGTGCACTCATTGCCCGCAAAGGAAACAGCACAACAAGGCGTGAGCGTCTGCTTGGTGAATTGCCGTAGAACAGTGCGTGGTGCAACGACAGGATTTGTAGGCACCTTTTGCTCTCATCATTGCTGGCGTCCGTCTCCCCGAAATGCGTCCGGGGCACGCCGTTCTATAACGCGAGAGAGCGGATTTTTTACAGTTGTCGTCAGTTAACCGTGGGTGGCTGCTGCGTTCGCTGGAAAGAGCACTGCCGTCGTTATCCGGTGTGGTCTAGTGGCTAGGATACCTGGCTCTCACCCAGGAGGCCCGGGTTCGATTCCCGGTACCGGAATCGCGCGTTTTTGTTGCTCCTCTTATGCGACTTGTCTCGACTTTGCTCGACTGACGCTACGCTGACGCGTGCAGAAAGCTACGTTAAGTATGATTCACGGCAACACCTGACGGCGAGAGAGATGAAGCGTCTATCCACTTGTTATCCAGCCACATACCTGTAGTCAAGAGGCTTGGGGGACTGCAAGACATTGCCACGGAGGTGAATGCAGCTAACCACTGTAGTTAGTGTCCTGACAGCGCAGGCACGTTCATTTGCTCGTATACATGTGATGGAGACCGTGTCTCACACTGCTGTGGCGTACACCTTGGCCTAGGCTCTGCTGTGTATCGCCACTTGCATTACAGGCAGCTGCTTTCGCGGGCGCGTCCGTGGCCGTGATCGTCTAGTGGTTAGGACATTGCGTTGTGGCCGCAATAACCCAGGTTCGAATCCTGGTCACGGCAATTTTGAAAGTTTTGCCTTGCTGCCGTTGCAATGACGAGTACTCGAAATGACAGTACTCTCTTGATTTTTTCACTCGTGTTCCGCAGGCCGCAGTTTGCCCTACCACTTCATCCCCAACACGTAATGTCGCCTCCTAGAGCGCAGACGTCCGCTGCTCTCTGTAGTCGAAAAGGGCAGTTGTTTGAAGTGCGATGGATGAGCAGCCAGTCCCAGCAGAACCGGAAGCTGTGGCGTGCACTGTTTGTACAAATGCTAGGAACACTGGCGCACCAAGCAGCGCATGTAGCGTGGCCGAGCGCTTTAAGGCGCTGGTTTAAGGCACCAGACTCTCTGTAGGCGCGGTTTCGAATCCCGTAGCTGCCGGGGGCTTTGCTGTGATCGCGTTAAGCTGCCGCTTTTTCTTCAAGTGTAACCTCCTTGAGCTCACATATGTTTGATACATGGAGCATTCTAGCTCCGCCTGACAGTTACAGCTACGATACTTTAGTGGTTACGGAAAGCCCAGGTTCGAAACCTGGTCACGGCACGAAAACGTCTCTTGACGCTGTCTCCTTAACTGCGACAGCTACAGACAAGTGGCGTCGCTACCATACGGCGGGCACGGCTTTTTCTTGCTGTGGATGGCCTAAAGAGACGCTTCCAGTGGGAGAGCAGTGGAAATACATGGCACGGCGATTGCCAAGATACTTCCATTTCGAAGTGATCTTTGTAGTACAAACGAAACGTTTTGCGGCTGCTGCTCCAACGGTAACGTGGCCGAGCGGTCTAAGGCGCTGGTTTTAGGCACCAGTCTCTTCGGAGGCGTGGGTTCGAATCCCACCGTTGCCACTTTTTACGTCTCATTTTTGTGCCGTTGCGGTGTGTTCTCGTGGGGTAGGACGCAGCTCTTGTGACGCGCGTGTTGTGTAGGTAGCGTGGCCGAGCGGTCTAAGGCGCTGGTTTCAGGCACCATTCTCTTCGGAGGCGTGGGTTCCAATCCCACTCCTGCCAAACGTGTAATGTTTCCTGTGTCGAAGGCAGGTGCACTCTTTGCCCGCAAAGGAAACAGCACAACAAGGCGTGAGCGTCTGCTTGGTGAATTGCCGTAGAACAGTGCGTGGTGCAACGACAGGATTTGTAGGCACCTTTTGCTCTCATCATTGCTGGCGTCCGTCTCCCCGAAATGCGTCCGGGGCACGCCGTTCTATAACGCGAGAGAGCGGATTTTTTACAGTTGTCGTCAGTTAACCGTGGGTGGCTGCTGCGTTCGCTGGAAAGAGCACTGCCGTCGTTATCCGGTGTGGTCTAGTGGCTAGGATACCTGGCTCTCACCCAGGAGGCCCGGGTTCGATTCCCGGTACCGGAATCGCGCGTTTTTGTTGCTCCTCTTATGCGACTTGTCTCGACTTTGCTCGACTGATGCGTGCAGAAAGCTACGTTAAGTATGATTCACGGCAACACCTGACGGCGAGAGAGATGAAGCGTCTATCCACTTGTTATCCAGCCACATACCTGTAGTCAAGAGGCTTGGGGGACTGCAAGACATTGCCACGGAGGTGAATGCAGCTAACCACTGTAGTTAGTGTCCTGACAGCGCAGGCACGTTCATTTGCTCGTATACATGTGATGGAGACCGTGTCTCACACTGCTGTGGCGTACACCTTGGCCTAGGCTCTGCTGTGTATCGCCACTTGCATTACAGGCAGCTGCTTTCGCGGGCGCGTCCGTGGCCGTGATCGTCTAGTGGTTAGGACATTGCGTTGTGGCCGCAATAACCCAGGTTCGAATCCTGGTCACGGCAATTTTGAAAGTTTTGCCTTGCTGCCGTTGCAATGACGAGTACTCGAAATGACAGTACTCTCTTGATTTTTTCACTCGTGTTCCGCAGGCCGCAGTTTGCCCTACCACTTCATCCCCAACACGTAATGTCGCCTCCTAGAGCGCAGACGTCCGCTGCTCTCTGTAGTCGAAAAGGGCAGTTGTTTGAAGTGCGATGGATGAGCAGCCAGTCCCAGCAGAACCGGAAGCTGTGGCGTGCACTGTTTGTACAAATGCTAGGAACACTGGCGCACCAAGCAGCGCATGTAGCGTGGCCGAGCGCTTTAAGGCGCTGGTTTAAGGCACCAGACTCTCTGTAGGCGCGGTTTCGAATCCCGTAGCTGCCGGGGGCTTTGCTGTGATCGCGTTAAGCTGCCGCTTTTTCTTCAAGTGTAACCTCCTTGAGCTCACATATGTTTGATACATGGAGCATTCTAGCTCCGCCTGACAGTTACAGCTACGATACTTTAGTGGTTACGGAAAGCCCAGGTTCGAAACCTGGTCACGGCACGAAAACGTCTCTTGACGCTGTCTCCTTAACTGCGACAGCTACAGACAAGTGGCGTCGCTACCATACGGCGGGCACGGCTTTTTCTTGCTGTGGATGGCCTAAAGAGACGCTTCCAGTGGGAGAGCAGTGGAAATACATGGCACGGCGATTGCCAAGATACTTCCATTTCGAAGTGATCTTTGTAGTACAAACGAAACGTTTTGCGGCTGCTGCTCCAACGGTAACGTGGCCGAGCGGTCTAAGGCGCTGGTTTTAGGCACCAGTCTCTTCGGAGGCGTGGGTTCGAATCCCACCGTTGCCACTTTTTACGTCTCATTTTTGTGCCGTTGCGGTGTGTTCTCGTGGGGTAGGACGCAGCTCTTGTGACGCGCGTGTTGTGTAGGTAGCGTGGCCGAGCGGTCTAAGGCGCTGGTTTCAGGCACCATTCTCTTCGGAGGCGTGGGTTCCAATCCCACTCCTGCCAAACGTGTAATGTTTCCTGTGTCGAAGGCAGGTGCACTCATTGCCCGCAAAGGAAACAGCACAACAAGGCGTGAGCGTCTGCTTGGTGAATTGCCGTAGAACAGTGCGTGGTGCAACGACAGGATTTGTAGGCACCTTTTGCTCTCATCATTGCTGGCGTCCGTCTCCCCGAAATGCGTCCGGGGCACGCCGTTCTATAACGCGAGAGAGCGGATTTTTTACAGTTGTCGTCAGTTAACCGTGGGTGGCTGCTGCGTTCGCTGGAAAGAGCACTGCCGTCGTTATCCGGTGTGGTCTAGTGGCTAGGATACCTGGCTCTCACCCAGGAGGCCCGGGTTCGATTCCCGGTACCGGAATCGCGCGTTTTTGTTGCTCCTCTTATGCGACTTGTCTCGACTTTGCTCGACTGACGCTACGCTGACGCGTGCAGAAAGCTACGTTAAGTATGATTCACGGCAACACCTGACGGCGAGAGAGATGAAGCGTCTATCCACTTGTTATCCAGCCACATACCTGTAGTCAAGAGGCTTGGGGGACTGCAAGACATTGCCACGGAGGTGAATGCAGCTAACCACTGTAGTTAGTGTCCTGACAGCGCAGGCACGTTCATTTGCTCGTATACATGTGATGGAGACCGTGTCTCACACTGCTGTGGCGTACACCTTGGCCTAGGCTCTGCTGTGTATCGCCACTTGCATTACAGGCAGCTGCTTTCGCGGGCGCGTCCGTGGCCGTGATCGTCTAGTGGTTAGGACATTGCGTTGTGGCCGCAATAACCCAGGTTCGAATCCTGGTCACGGCAATTTTGAAAGTTTTGCCTTGCTGCCGTTGCAATGACGAGTACTCGAAATGACAGTACTCTCTTGATTTTTTCACTCGTGTTCCGCAGGCCGCAGTTTGCCCTACCACTTCATCCCCAACACGTAATGTCGCCTCCTAGAGCGCAGACGTCCGCTGCTCTCTGTAGTCGAAAAGGGCAGTTGTTTGAAGTGCGATGGATGAGCAGCCAGTCCCAGCAGAACCGGAAGCTGTGGCGTGCACTGTTTGTACAAATGCTAGGAACACTGGCGCACCAAGCAGCGCATGTAGCGTGGCCGAGCGCTTTAAGGCGCTGGTTTAAGGCACCAGACTCTCTGTAGGCGCGGTTTCGAATCCCGTAGCTGCCGGGGGCTTTGCTGTGATCGCGTTAAGCTGCCGCTTTTTCTTCAAGTGTAACCTCCTTGAGCTCACATATGTTTGATACATGGAGCATTCTAGCTCCGCCTGACAGTTACAGCTACGATACTTTAGTGGTTACGGAAAGCCCAGGTTCGAAACCTGGTCACGGCACGAAAACGTCTCTTGACGCTGTCTCCTTAACTGCGACAGCTACAGACAAGTGGCGTCGCTACCATACGGCGGGCACGGCTTTTTCTTGCTGTGGATGGCCTAAAGAGACGCTTCCAGTGGGAGAGCAGTGGAAATACATGGCACGGCGATTGCCAAGATACTTCCATTTCGAAGTGATCTTTGTAGTACAAACGAAACGTTTTGCGGCTGCTGCTCCAACGGTAACGTGGCCGAGCGGTCTAAGGCGCTGGTTTTAGGCACCAGTCTCTTCGGAGGCGTGGGTTCGAATCCCACCGTTGCCACTTTTTACGTCTCATTTTTGTGCCGTTGCGGTGTGTTCTCGTGGGGTAGGACGCAGCTCTTGTGACGCGCGTGTTGTGTAGGTAGCGTGGCCGAGCGGTCTAAGGCGCTGGTTTCAGGCACCATTCTCTTCGGAGGCGTGGGTTCCAATCCCACTCCTGCCAAACGTGTAATGTTTCCTGTGTCGAAGGCAGGTGCACTCATTGCCCGCAAAGGAAACAGCACAACAAGGCGTGAGCGTCTGCTTGGTGAATTGCCGTAGAACAGTGCGTGGTGCAACGACAGGATTTGTAGGCACCTTTTGCTCTCATCATTGCTGGCGTCCGTCTCCCCGAAATGCGTCCGGGGCACGCCGTTCTATAACGCGAGAGAGCGGATTTTTTACAGTTGTCGTCAGTTAACCGTGGGTGGCTGCTGCGTTCGCTGGAAAGAGCACTGCCGTCGTTATCCGGTGTGGTCTAGTGGCTAGGATACCTGGCTCTCACCCAGGAGGCCCGGGTTCGATTCCCGGTACCGGAATCGCGCGTTTTTGTTGCTCCTCTTATGCGACTTGTCTCGACTTTGCTCGACTGACGCTACGCTGACGCGTGCAGAAAGCTACGTTAAGTATGATTCACGGCAACACCTGACGGCGAGAGAGATGAAGCGTCTATCCACTTGTTATCCAGCCACATACCTGTAGTCAAGAGGCTTGGGGGACTGCAAGACATTGCCACGGAGGTGAATGCAGCTAACCACTGTAGTTAGTGTCCTGACAGCGCAGGCACGTTCATTTGCTCGTATACATGTGATGGAGACCGTGTCTCACACTGCTGTGGCGTACACCTTGGCCTAGGCTCTGCTGTGTATCGCCACTTGCATTACAGGCAGCTGCTTTCGCGGGCGCGTCCGTGGCCGTGATCGTCTAGTGGTTAGGACATTGCGTTGTGGCCGCAATAACCCAGGTTCGAATCCTGGTCACGGCAATTTTGAAAGTTTTGCCTTGCTGCCGTTGCAATGACGAGTACTCGAAATGACAGTACTCTCTTGATTTTTTCACTCGTGTTCCGCAGGCCGCAGTTTGCCCTACCACTTCATCCCCAACACGTAATGTCGCCTCCTAGAGCGCAGACGTCCGCTGCTCTCTGTAGTCGAAAAGGGCAGTTGTTTGAAGTGCGATGGATGAGCAGCCAGTCCCAGCAGAACCGGAAGCTGTGGCGTGCACTGTTTGTACAAATGCTAGGAACACTGGCGCACCAAGCAGCGCATGTAGCGTGGCCGAGCGCTTTAAGGCGCTGGTTTAAGGCACCAGACTCTCTGTAGGCGCGGTTTCGAATCCCGTAGCTGCCGGGGGCTTTGCTGTGATCGCGTTAAGCTGCCGCTTTTTCTTCAAGTGTAACCTCCTTGAGCTCACATATGTTTGATACATGGAGCATTCTAGCTCCGCCTGACAGTTACAGCTACGATACTTTAGTGGTTACGGAAAGCCCAGGTTCGAAACCTGGTCACGGCACGAAAACGTCTCTTGACGCTGTCTCCTTAACTGCGACAGCTACAGACAAGTGGCGTCGCTACCATACGGCGGGCACGGCTTTTTCTTGCTGTGGATGGCCTAAAGAGACGCTTCCAGTGGGAGAGCAGTGGAAATACATGGCACGGCGATTGCCAAGATACTTCCATTTCGAAGTGATCTTTGTAGTACAAACGAAACGTTTTGCGGCTGCTGCTCCAACGGTAACGTGGCCGAGCGGTCTAAGGCGCTGGTTTTAGGCACCAGTCTCTTCGGAGGCGTGGGTTCGAATCCCACCGTTGCCACTTTTTACGTCTCATTTTTGTGCCGTTGCGGTGTGTTCTCGTGGGGTAGGACGCAGCTCTTGTGACGCGCGTGTTGTGTAGGTAGCGTGGCCGAGCGGTCTAAGGCGCTGGTTTCAGGCACCATTCTCTTCGGAGGCGTGGGTTCCAATCCCACTCCTGCCAAACGTGTAATGTTTCCTGTGTCGAAGGCAGGTGCACTCATTGCCCGCAAAGGAAACAGCACAACAAGGCGTGAGCGTCTGCTTGGTGAATTGCCGTAGAACAGTGCGTGGTGCAACGACAGGATTTGTAGGCACCTTTTGCTCTCATCATTGCTGGCGTCCGTCTCCCCGAAATGCGTCCGGGGCACGCCGTTCTATAACGCGAGAGAGCGGATTTTTTACAGTTGTCGTCAGTTAACCGTGGGTGGCTGCTGCGTTCGCTGGAAAGAGCACTGCCGTCGTTATCCGGTGTGGTCTAGTGGCTAGGATACCTGGCTCTCACCCAGGAGGCCCGGGTTCGATTACCGGAATCGCGCGTTTTTGTTGCTCCTCTTATGCGACTTGTCTCGACTTTGCTCGACTGACGCTACGCTGACGCGTGCAGAAAGCTACGTTGAGTATGATTCACGGCAACACCTGACGGCGAGAGAGATGAAGCGTCTATCCACTTGTTATCCAGCCACATACCTGTAGTCAAGAGGCTTGGGGGACTGCAAGACATTGCCACGGAGGTGAATGCAGCTAACCACTGTAGTTAGTGTCCTGACAGCGCAGGCACGTTCATTTGCTCGTATACATGTGATGGAGACCGTGTCTCACACTGCTGTGGCGTACACCTTGGCCTAGGCTCTGCTGTGTATCGCCACTTGCATTACAGGCAGCTGCTTTCGCGGGCGCGTCCGTGGCCGTGATCGTCTAGTGGTTAGGACATTGCGTTGTGGCCGCAATAACCCAGGTTCGAATCCTGGTCACGGCAATTTTGAAAGTTTTGCCTTGCTGCCGTTGCAATGACGAGTACTCGAAATGACAGTACTCTCTTGATTTTTTCACTCGTGTTCCGCAGGCCGCAGTTTGCCCTACCACTTCATCCCCAACACGTAATGTCGCCTCCTAGAGCGCAGACGTCCGCTGCTCTCTGTAGTCGAAAAGGGCAGTTGTTTGAAGTGCGATGGATGAGCAGCCAGTCCCAGCAGAACCGGAAGCTGTGGCGTGCACTGTTTGTACAAATGCTAGGAACACTGGCGCACCAAGCAGCGCATGTAGCGTGGCCGAGCGCTTTAAGGCGCTGGTTTAAGGCACCAGACTCTCTGTAGGCGCGGTTTCGAATCCCGTAGCTGCCGGGGGCTTTGCTGTGATCGCGTTAAGCTGCCGCTTTTTCTTCAAGTGTAACCTCCTTGAGCTCACATATGTTTGATACATGGAGCATTCTAGCTCCGCCTGACAGTTACAGCTACGATACTTTAGTGGTTACGGAAAGCCCAGGTTCGAAACCTGGTCACGGCACGAAAACGTCTCTTGACGCTGTCTCCTTAACTGCGACAGCTACAGACAAGTGGCGTCGCTACCATACGGCGGGCACGGCTTTTTCTTGCTGTGGATGGCCTAAAGAGACGCTTCCAGTGGGAGAGCAGTGGAAATACATGGCACGGCGATTGCCAAGATACTTCCATTTCGAAGTGATCTTTGTAGTACAAACGAAACGTTTTGCGGCTGCTGCTCCAACGGTAACGTGGCCGAGCGGTCTAAGGCGCTGGTTTTAGGCACCAGTCTCTTCGGAGGCGTGGGTTCGAATCCCACCGTTGCCACTTTTTACGTCTCATTTTTGTGCCGTTGCGGTGTGTTCTCGTGGGGTAGGACGCAGCTCTTGTGACGCGCGTGTTGTGTAGGTAGCGTGGCCGAGCGGTCTAAGGCGCTGGTTTCAGGCACCATTCTCTTCGGAGGCGTGGGTTCCAATCCCACTCCTGCCAAACGTGTAATGTTTCCTGTGTCGAAGGCAGGTGCACTCATTGCCCGCAAAGGAAACAGCACAACAAGGCGTGAGCGTCTGCTTGGTGAATTGCCGTAGAACAGTGCGTGGTGCAACGACAGGATTTGTAGGCACCTTTTGCTCTCATCATTGCTGGCGTCCGTCTCCCCGAAATGCGTCCGGGGCACGCCGTTCTATAACGCGAGAGAGCGGATTTTTTACAGTTGTCGTCAGTTAACCGTGGGTGGCTGCTGCGTTCGCTGGAAAGAGCACTGCCGTCGTTATCCGGTGTGGTCTAGTGGCTAGGATACCTGGCTCTCACCCAGGAGGCCCGGGTTCGATTCCCGGTACCGGAATCGCGCGTTTTTGTTGCTCCTCTTATGCGACTTGTCTCGACTTTGCTCGACTGACGCTACGCTGACGCGTGCAGAAAGCTACGTTAAGTATGATTCACGGCAACACCTGACGGCGAGAGAGATGAAGCGTCTATCCACTTGTTATCCAGCCACATACCTGTAGTCAAGAGGCTTGGGGGACTGCAAGACATTGCCACGGAGGTGAATGCAGCTAACCACTGTAGTTAGTGTCCTGACAGCGCAGGCACGTTCATTTGCTCGTATACATGTGATGGAGACCGTGTCTCACACTGCTGTGGCGTACACCTTGGCCTAGGCTCTGCTGTGTATCGCCACTTGCATTACAGGCAGCTGCTTTCGCGGGCGCGTCCGTGGCCGTGATCGTCTAGTGGTTAGGACATTGCGTTGTGGCCGCAATAACCCAGGTTCGAATCCTGGTCACGGCAATTTTGAAAGTTTTGCCTTGCTGCCGTTGCAATGACGAGTACTCGAAATGACAGTACTCTCTTGATTTTTTCACTCGTGTTCCGCAGGCCGCAGTTTGCCCTACCACTTCATCCCCAACACGTAATGTCGCCTCCTAGAGCGCAGACGTCCGCTGCTCTCTGTAGTCGAAAAGGGCAGTTGTTTGAAGTGCGATGGATGAGCAGCCAGTCCCAGCAGAACCGGAAGCTGTGGCGTGCACTGTTTGTACAAATGCTAGGAACACTGGCGCACCAAGCAGCGCATGTAGCGTGGCCGAGCGCTTTAAGGCGCTGGTTTAAGGCACCAGACTCTCTGTAGGCGCGGTTTCGAATCCCGTAGCTGCCGGGGGCTTTGCTGTGATCGCGTTAAGCTGCCGCTTTTTCTTCAAGTGTAACCTCCTTGAGCTCACATATGTTTGATACATGGAGCATTCTAGCTCCGCCTGACAGTTACAGCTACGATACTTTAGTGGTTACGGAAAGCCCAGGTTCGAAACCTGGTCACGGCACGAAAACGTCTCTTGACGCTGTCTCCTTAACTGCGACAGCTACAGACAAGTGGCGTCGCTACCATACGGCGGGCACGGCTTTTTCTTGCTGTGGATGGCCTAAAGAGACGCTTCCAGTGGGAGAGCAGTGGAAATACATGGCACGGCGATTGCCAAGATACTTCCATTTCGAAGTGATCTTTGTAGTACAAACGAAACGTTTTGCGGCTGCTGCTCCAACGGTAACGTGGCCGAGCGGTCTAAGGCGCTGGTTTTAGGCACCAGTCTCTTCGGAGGCGTGGGTTCGAATCCCACCGTTGCCACTTTTTACGTCTCATTTTTGTGCCGTTGCGGTGTGTTCTCGTGGGGTAGGACGCAGCTCTTGTGACGCGCGTGTTGTGTAGGTAGCGTGGCCGAGCGGTCTAAGGCGCTGGTTTCAGGCACCATTCTCTTCGGAGGCGTGGGTTCCAATCCCACTCCTGCCAAACGTGTAATGTTTCCTGTGTCGAAGGCAGGTGCACTCATTGCCCGCAAAGGAAACAGCACAACAAGGCGTGAGCGTCTGCTTGGTGAATTGCCGTAGAACAGTGCGTGGTGCAACGACAGGATTTGTAGGCACCTTTTGCTCTCATCATTGCTGGCGTCCGTCTCCCCGAAATGCGTCCGGGGCACGCCGTTCTATAACGCGAGAGAGCGGATTTTTTACAGTTGTCGTCAGTTAACCGTGGGTGGCTGCTGCGTTCGCTGGAAAGAGCACTGCCGTCGTTATCCGGTGTGGTCTAGTGGCTAGGATACCTGGCTCTCACCCAGGAGGCCCGGGTTCGATTCCCGGTACCGGAATCGCGCGTTTTTGTTGCTCCTCTTATGCGACTTGTCTCGACTTTGCTCGACTGACGCTACGCTGACGCGTGCAGAAAGCTACGTTAAGTATGATTCACGGCAACACCTGACGGCGAGAGAGATGAAGCGTCTATCCACTTGTTATCCAGCCACATACCTGTAGTCAAGAGGCTTGGGGGACTGCAAGACATTGCCACGGAGGTGAATGCAGCTAACCACTGTAGTTAGTGTCCTGACAGCGCAGGCACGTTCATTTGCTCGTATACATGTGATGGAGACCGTGTCTCACACTGCTGTGGCGTACACCTTGGCCTAGGCTCTGCTGTGTATCGCCACTTGCATTACAGGCAGCTGCTTTCGCGGGCGCGTCCGTGGCCGTGATCGTCTAGTGGTTAGGACATTGCGTTGTGGCCGCAATAACCCAGGTTCGAATCCTGGTCACGGCAATTTTGAAAGTTTTGCCTTGCTGCCGTTGCAATGACGAGTACTCGAAATGACAGTACTCTCTTGATTTTTTCACTCGTGTTCCGCAGGCCGCAGTTTGCCCTACCACTTCATCCCCAACACGTAATGTCGCCTCCTAGAGCGCAGACGTCCGCTGCTCTCTGTAGTCGAAAAGGGCAGTTGTTTGAAGTGCGATGGATGAGCAGCCAGTCCCAGCAGAACCGGAAGCTGTGGCGTGCACTGTTTGTACAAATGCTAGGAACACTGGCGCACCAAGCAGCGCATGTAGCGTGGCCGAGCGCTTTAAGGCGCTGGTTTAAGGCACCAGACTCTCTGTAGGCGCGGTTTCGAATCCCGTAGCTGCCGGGGGCTTTGCTGTGATCGCGTTAAGCTGCCGCTTTTTCTTCAAGTGTAACCTCCTTGAGCTCACATATGTTTGATACATGGAGCATTCTAGCTCCGCCTGACAGTTACAGCTACGATACTTTAGTGGTTACGGAAAGCCCAGGTTCGAAACCTGGTCACGGCACGAAAACGTCTCTTGACGCTGTCTCCTTAACTGCGACAGCTACAGACAAGTGGCGTCGCTACCATACGGCGGGCACGGCTTTTTCTTGCTGTGGATGGCCTAAAGAGACGCTTCCAGTGGGAGAGCAGTGGAAATACATGGCACGGCGATTGCCAAGATACTTCCATTTCGAAGTGATCTTTGTAGTACAAACGAAACGTTTTGCGGCTGCTGCTCCAACGGTAACGTGGCCGAGCGGTCTAAGGCGCTGGTTTTAGGCACCAGTCTCTTCGGAGGCGTGGGTTCGAATCCCACCGTTGCCACTTTTTACGTCTCATTTTTGTGCCGTTGCGGTGTGTTCTCGTGGGGTAGGACGCAGCTCTTGTGACGCGCGTGTTGTGTAGGTAGCGTGGCCGAGCGGTCTAAGGCGCTGGTTTCAGGCACCATTCTCTTCGGAGGCGTGGGTTCCAATCCCACTCCTGCCAAACGTGTAATGTTTCCTGTGTCGAAGGCAGGTGCACTCATTGCCCGCAAAGGAAACAGCACAACAAGGCGTGAGCGTCTGCTTGGTGAATTGCCGTAGAACAGTGCGTGGTGCAACGACAGGATTTGTAGGCACCTTTTGCTCTCATCATTGCTGGCGTCCGTCTCCCCGAAATGCGTCCGGGGCACGCCGTTCTATAACGCGAGAGAGCGGATTTTTTACAGTTGTCGTCAGTTAACCGTGGGTGGCTGCTGCGTTCGCTGGAAAGAGCACTGCCGTCGTTATCCGGTGTGGTCTAGTGGCTAGGATACCTGGCTCTCACCCAGGAGGCCCGGGTTCGATTCCCGGTACCGGAATCGCGCGTTTTTGTTGCTCCTCTTATGCGACTTGTCTCGACTTTGCTCGACTGACGCTACGCTGACGCGTGCAGAAAGCTACGTTAAGTATGATTCACGGCAACACCTGACGGCGAGAGAGATGAAGCGTCTATCCACTTGTTATCCAGCCACATACCTGTAGTCAAGAGGCTTGGGGGACTGCAAGACATTGCCACGGAGGTGAATGCAGCTAACCACTGTAGTTAGTGTCCTGACAGCGCAGGCACGTTCATTTGCTCGTATACATGTGATGGAGACCGTGTCTCACACTGCTGTGGCGTACACCTTGGCCTAGGCTCTGCTGTGTATCGCCACTTGCATTACAGGCAGCTGCTTTCGCGGGCGCGTCCGTGGCCGTGATCGTCTAGTGGTTAGGACATTGCGTTGTGGCCGCAATAACCCAGGTTCGAATCCTGGTCACGGCAATTTTGAAAGTTTTGCCTTGCTGCCGTTGCAATGACGAGTACTCGAAATGACAGTACTCTCTTGATTTTTTCACTCGTGTTCCGCAGGCCGCAGTTTGCCCTACCACTTCATCCCCAACACGTAATGTCGCCTCCTAGAGCGCAGACGTCCGCTGCTCTCTGTAGTCGAAAAGGGCAGTTGTTTGAAGTGCGATGGATGAGCAGCCAGTCCCAGCAGAACCGGAAGCTGTGGCGTGCACTGTTTGTACAAATGCTAGGAACACTGGCGCACCAAGCAGCGCATGTAGCGTGGCCGAGCGCTTTAAGGCGCTGGTTTAAGGCACCAGACTCTCTGTAGGCGCGGTTTCGAATCCCGTAGCTGCCGGGGGCTTTGCTGTGATCGCGTTAAGCTGCCGCTTTTTCTTCAAGTGTAACCTCCTTGAGCTCACATATGTTTGATACATGGAGCATTCTAGCTCCGCCTGACAGTTACAGCTACGATACTTTAGTGGTTACGGAAAGCCCAGGTTCGAAACCTGGTCACGGCACGAAAACGTCTCTTGACGCTGTCTCCTTAACTGCGACAGCTACAGACAAGTGGCGTCGCTACCATACGGCGGGCACGGCTTTTTCTTGCTGTGGATGGCCTAAAGAGACGCTTCCAGTGGGAGAGCAGTGGAAATACATGGCACGGCGATTGCCAAGATACTTCCATTTCGAAGTGATCTTTGTAGTACAAACGAAACGTTTTGCGGCTGCTGCTCCAACGGTAACGTGGCCGAGCGGTCTAAGGCGCTGGTTTTAGGCACCAGTCTCTTCGGAGGCGTGGGTTCGAATCCCACCGTTGCCACTTTTTACGTCTCATTTTTGTGCCGTTGCGGTGTGTTCTCGTGGGGTAGGACGCAGCTCTTGTGACGCGCGTGTTGTGTAGGTAGCGTGGCCGAGCGGTCTAAGGCGCTGGTTTCAGGCACCATTCTCTTCGGAGGCGTGGGTTCCAATCCCACTCCTGCCAAACGTGTAATGTTTCCTGTGTCGAAGGCAGGTGCACTCATTGCCCGCAAAGGAAACAGCACAACAAGGCGTGAGCGTCTGCTTGGTGAATTGCCGTAGAACAGTGCGTGGTGCAACGACAGGATTTGTAGGCACCTTTTGCTCTCATCATTGCTGGCGTCCGTCTCCCCGAAATGCGTCCGGGGCACGCCGTTCTATAACGCGAGAGAGCGGATTTTTTACAGTTGTCGTCAGTTAACCGTGGGTGGCTGCTGCGTTCGCTGGAAAGAGCACTGCCGTCGTTATCCGGTGTGGTCTAGTGGCTAGGATACCTGGCTCTCACCCAGGAGGCCCGGGTTCGATTCCCGGTACCGGAATCGCGCGTTTTTGTTGCTCCTCTTATGCGACTTGTCTCGACTTTGCTCGACTGACGCTACGCTGACGCGTGCAGAAAGCTACGTTGAGTATGATTCACGGCAACACCTGACGGCGAGAGAGATGAAGCGTCTATCCACTTGTTATCCAGCCACATACCTGTAGTCAAGAGGCTTGGGGGACTGCAAGACATTGCCACGGAGGTGAATGCAGCTAACCACTGTAGTTAGTGTCCTGACAGCGCAGGCACGTTCATTTGCTCGTATACATGTGATGGAGACCGTGTCTCACACTGCTGTGGCGTACACCTTGGCCTAGGCTCTGCTGTGTATCGCCACTTGCATTACAGGCAGCTGCTTTCGCGGGCGCGTCCGTGGCCGTGATCGTCTAGTGGTTAGGACATTGCGTTGTGGCCGCAATAACCCAGGTTCGAATCCTGGTCACGGCAATTTTGAAAGTTTTGCCTTGCTGCCGTTGCAATGACGAGTACTCGAAATGACAGTACTCTCTTGATTTTTTCACTCGTGTTCCGCAGGCCGCAGTTTGCCCTACCACTTCATCCCCAACACGTAATGTCGCCTCCTAGAGCGCAGACGTCCGCTGCTCTCTGTAGTCGAAAAGGGCAGTTGTTTGAAGTGCGATGGATGAGCAGCCAGTCCCAGCAGAACCGGAAGCTGTGGCGTGCACTGTTTGTACAAATGCTAGGAACACTGGCGCACCAAGCAGCGCATGTAGCGTGGCCGAGCGCTTTAAGGCGCTGGTTTAAGGCACCAGACTCTCTGTAGGCGCGGTTTCGAATCCCGTAGCTGCCGGGGGCTTTGCTGTGATCGCGTTAAGCTGCCGCTTTTTCTTCAAGTGTAACCTCCTTGAGCTCACATATGTTTGATACATGGAGCATTCTAGCTCCGCCTGACAGTTACAGCTACGATACTTTAGTGGTTACGGAAAGCCCAGGTTCGAAACCTGGTCACGGCACGAAAACGTCTCTTGACGCTGTCTCCTTAACTGCGACAGCTACAGACAAGTGGCGTCGCTACCATACGGCGGGCACGGCTTTTTCTTGCTGTGGATGGCCTAAAGAGACGCTTCCAGTGGGAGAGCAGTGGAAATACATGGCACGGCGATTGCCAAGATACTTCCATTTCGAAGTGATCTTTGTAGTACAAACGAAACGTTTTGCGGCTGCTGCTCCAACGGTAACGTGGCCGAGCGGTCTAAGGCGCTGGTTTTAGGCACCAGTCTCTTCGGAGGCGTGGGTTCGAATCCCACCGTTGCCACTTTTTACGTCTCATTTTTGTGCCGTTGCGGTGTGTTCTCGTGGGGTAGGACGCAGCTCTTGTGACGCGCGTGTTGTGTAGGTAGCGTGGCCGAGCGGTCTAAGGCGCTGGTTTCAGGCACCATTCTCTTCGGAGGCGTGGGTTCCAATCCCACTCCTGCCAAACGTGTAATGTTTCCTGTGTCGAAGGCAGGTGCACTCATTGCCCGCAAAGGAAACAGCACAACAAGGCGTGAGCGTCTGCTTGGTGAATTGCCGTAGAACAGTGCGTGGTGCAACGACAGGATTTGTAGGCACCTTTTGCTCTCATCATTGCTGGCGTCCGTCTCCCCGAAATGCGTCCGGGGCACGCCGTTCTATAACGCGAGAGAGCGGATTTTTTACAGTTGTCGTCAGTTAACCGTGGGTGGCTGCTGCGTTCGCTGGAAAGAGCACTGCCGTCGTTATCCGGTGTGGTCTAGTGGCTAGGATACCTGGCTCTCACCCAGGAGGCCCGGGTTCGATTACCGGAATCGCGCGTTTTTGTTGCTCCTCTTATGCGACTTGTCTCGACTTTGCTCGACTGACGCTACGCTGACGCGTGCAGAAAGCTACGTTGAGTATGATTCACGGCAACACCTGACGGCGAGAGAGATGAAGCGTCTATCCACTTGTTATCCAGCCACATACCTGTAGTCAAGAGGCTTGGGGGACTGCAAGACATTGCCACGGAGGTGAATGCAGCTAACCACTGTAGTTAGTGTCCTGACAGCGCAGGCACGTTCATTTGCTCGTATACATGTGATGGAGACCGTGTCTCACACTGCTGTGGCGTACACCTTGGCCTAGGCTCTGCTGTGTATCGCCACTTGCATTACAGGCAGCTGCTTTCGCGGGCGCGTCCGTGGCCGTGATCGTCTAGTGGTTAGGACATTGCGTTGTGGCCGCAATAACCCAGGTTCGAATCCTGGTCACGGCAATTTTGAAAGTTTTGCCTTGCTGCCGTTGCAATGACGAGTACTCGAAATGACAGTACTCTCTTGATTTTTTCACTCGTGTTCCGCAGGCCGCAGTTTGCCCTACCACTTCATCCCCAACACGTAATGTCGCCTCCTAGAGCGCAGACGTCCGCTGCTCTCTGTAGTCGAAAAGGGCAGTTGTTTGAAGTGCGATGGATGAGCAGCCAGTCCCAGCAGAACCGGAAGCTGTGGCGTGCACTGTTTGTACAAATGCTAGGAACACTGGCGCACCAAGCAGCGCATGTAGCGTGGCCGAGCGCTTTAAGGCGCTGGTTTAAGGCACCAGACTCTCTGTAGGCGCGGTTTCGAATCCCGTAGCTGCCGGGGGCTTTGCTGTGATCGCGTTAAGCTGCCGCTTTTTCTTCAAGTGTAACCTCCTTGAGCTCACATATGTTTGATACATGGAGCATTCTAGCTCCGCCTGACAGTTACAGCTACGATACTTTAGTGGTTACGGAAAGCCCAGGTTCGAAACCTGGTCACGGCACGAAAACGTCTCTTGACGCTGTCTCCTTAACTGCGACAGCTACAGACAAGTGGCGTCGCTACCATACGGCGGGCACGGCTTTTTCTTGCTGTGGATGGCCTAAAGAGACGCTTCCAGTGGGAGAGCAGTGGAAATACATGGCACGGCGATTGCCAAGATACTTCCATTTCGAAGTGATCTTTGTAGTACAAACGAAACGTTTTGCGGCTGCTGCTCCAACGGTAACGTGGCCGAGCGGTCTAAGGCGCTGGTTTTAGGCACCAGTCTCTTCGGAGGCGTGGGTTCGAATCCCACCGTTGCCACTTTTTACGTCTCATTTTTGTGCCGTTGCGGTGTGTTCTCGTGGGGTAGGACGCAGCTCTTGTGACGCGCGTGTTGTGTAGGTAGCGTGGCCGAGCGGTCTAAGGCGCTGGTTTCAGGCACCATTCTCTTCGGAGGCGTGGGTTCCAATCCCACTCCTGCCAAACGTGTAATGTTTCCTGTGTCGAAGGCAGGTGCACTCATTGCCCGCAAAGGAAACAGCACAACAAGGCGTGAGCGTCTGCTTGGTGAATTGCCGTAGAACAGTGCGTGGTGCAACGACAGGATTTGTAGGCACCTTTTGCTCTCATCATTGCTGGCGTCCGTCTCCCCGAAATGCGTCCGGGGCACGCCGTTCTATAACGCGAGAGAGCGGATTTTTTACAGTTGTCGTCAGTTAACCGTGGGTGGCTGCTGCGTTCGCTGGAAAGAGCACTGCCGTCGTTATCCGGTGTGGTCTAGTGGCTAGGATACCTGGCTCTCACCCAGGAGGCCCGGGTTCGATTCCCGGTACCGGAATCGCGCGTTTTTGTTGCTCCTCTTATGCGACTTGTCTCGACTTTGCTCGACTGACGCTACGCTGACGCGTGCAGAAAGCTACGTTAAGTATGATTCACGGCAACACCTGACGGCGAGAGAGATGAAGCGTCTATCCACTTGTTATCCAGCCACATACCTGTAGTCAAGAGGCTTGGGGGACTGCAAGACATTGCCACGGAGGTGAATGCAGCTAACCACTGTAGTTAGTGTCCTGACAGCGCAGGCACGTTCATTTGCTCGTATACATGTGATGGAGACCGTGTCTCACACTGCTGTGGCGTACACCTTGGCCTAGGCTCTGCTGTGTATCGCCACTTGCATTACAGGCAGCTGCTTTCGCGGGCGCGTCCGTGGCCGTGATCGTCTAGTGGTTAGGACATTGCGTTGTGGCCGCAATAACCCAGGTTCGAATCCTGGTCACGGCAATTTTGAAAGTTTTGCCTTGCTGCCGTTGCAATGACGAGTACTCGAAATGACAGTACTCTCTTGATTTTTTCACTCGTGTTCCGCAGGCCGCAGTTTGCCCTACCACTTCATCCCCAACACGTAATGTCGCCTCCTAGAGCGCAGACGTCCGCTGCTCTCTGTAGTCGAAAAGGGCAGTTGTTTGAAGTGCGATGGATGAGCAGCCAGTCCCAGCAGAACCGGAAGCTGTGGCGTGCACTGTTTGTACAAATGCTAGGAACACTGGCGCACCAAGCAGCGCATGTAGCGTGGCCGAGCGCTTTAAGGCGCTGGTTTAAGGCACCAGACTCTCTGTAGGCGCGGTTTCGAATCCCGTAGCTGCCGGGGGCTTTGCTGTGATCGCGTTAAGCTGCCGCTTTTTCTTCAAGTGTAACCTCCTTGAGCTCACATATGTTTGATACAATGAGCATTCTAGCTCCGCCTGACAGTTACAGCTACGATACTTAGTGGTTACGGAAAGCCCAGCGTTCGAAACCTGGTCACTGTGCACGGAAAACGTCCTCTTGACGCTGTCTCCTTAACTGCGACAGCTACAGACAAGTGGCGTCGCTACCATACGGCGGGCCACGGCTTTTTCTTGCTGTGGATGGGCCTAAAGAGACGCTTCCAGTGGGAGAGCAGTGGAAATACATGGCACGGCGATTGCAAGATACTTCCATTTCGAAGTGATCTTTGTAGTACCAAACGAAACGTTTTGCGGCTGCTGCTCCAACGGTAACGTGGCCTGAGCGGTCTAAGGCGCTGTTTTTAGGCACCAGTCTCTTCGGAGGCGTTGGGTTCGAATCCCACCGTTGCCATTACTTTTTACGTTCTCATTTTTGTGCCGTTGCGGTGTGTTCTCGTGGGGTAGGACGCAGCTCTTGTGACGCGCGTGTTGTGTAGGTAGCGTGGCCGAGCGGTCAAAGGCGCTGGTTTCAGGCACATTCTGCTTCGGAGCGTGGTTTCCAATCCCACTCCTGCCAAACGTGTAATGTTTCCATGCTGTCGAAGGCAGGTGCACTCATTGCCCGCAAAGGAAACAGCACAACAAGGCGTGAGCGTCTGCTTGGTGAATTGCCGTAGAACAGTGCGTGGTGCAACGACAGGATTTGTAGGCACCTTTTGCTCTCATCATTGCTGGCGTCCGTCTCCCCGAAATGCGTCCGGGGCACGCCGTTCTATAACGCGAGAGAGCGGATTTTTTACAGTTGTCGTCAGTTAACCGTGGGTGGCCTGCTGCGTTCGCTGGAAAGAGCACTGCCGGTCGTTATCCGGTGTGGTCTAGTGGCTAGGATACCTGGCTCTCACCCAGGAGGCCCGGGTTCGATTACCGGAATCGCGCGTTTTTTGTTGCTCCTCTTATGCGACTTGTCTCGACTTTGCTCGACTGACGCTACGCTGACGCGTGCAGAAAGCTACGTTGAGTATGATTCCACGGCAACACCTGACGGCGAGAGAGATGAAGCGTCTTCACTTGTCACCAAGAGGCTTGGGGGACTGCAAGACATTGCCACGGAGGTGAATGCAGCTAACCACTGTAGTTAGTGTCCTGACAGCGCAGGCACGTTCATTTGCTCGTATACATGTGATGGAGACCGTGTCTCACACTGCTGTGGCGTACACCTTGGCCTAGGCTCTGCTGTGTATCGCCACTTGCATTACAGGCAGCTGCTTTCGCGGGCGCGTCCGTGGCCGTGATCGTCTAGTGGTTAGGACATTGCGTTGTGGCCGCAATAACCCAGGTTCGAATCCTGGTCACGGCAATTTTGAAAGTTTTGCCTTGCTGCCGTTGCAATGACGAGTACTCGAAATGACAGTACTCTCTTGATTTTTTCACTCGTGTTCCGCAGGCCGCAGTTTGCCCTACCACTTCATCCCCAACACGTAATGTCGCCTCCTAGAGCGCAGACGTCCGCTGCTCTCTGTAGTCGAAAAGGGCAGTTGTTTGAAGTGCGATGGATGAGCAGCCAGTCCCAGCAGAACCGGAAGCTGTGGCGTGCACTGTTTGTACAAATGCTAGGAACACTGGCGCACCAAGCAGCGCATGTAGCGTGGCCGAGCGCTTTAAGGCGCTGGTTTAAGGCACCAGACTCTCTGTAGGCGCGGTTTCGAATCCCGTAGCTGCCGGGGGCTTTGCTGTGATCGCGTTAAGCTGCCGCTTTTTCTTCAAGTGTAACCTCCTTGAGCTCACATATGTTTGATACATGGAGCATTCTAGCTCCGCCTGACAGTTACAGCTACGATACTTTAGTGGTTACGGAAAGCCCAGGTTCGAAACCTGGTCACGGCACGAAAACGTCTCTTGACGCTGTCTCCTTAACTGCGACAGCTACAGACAAGTGGCGTCGCTACCATACGGCGGGCACGGCTTTTTCTTGCTGTGGATGGCCTAAAGAGACGCTTCCAGTGGGAGAGCAGTGGAAATACATGGCACGGCGATTGCCAAGATACTTCCATTTCGAAGTGATCTTTGTAGTACAAACGAAACGTTTTGCGGCTGCTGCTCCAACGGTAACGTGGCCGAGCGGTCTAAGGCGCTGGTTTTAGGCACCAGTCTCTTCGGAGGCGTGGGTTCGAATCCCACCGTTGCCACTTTTTACGTCTCATTTTTGTGCCGTTGCGGTGTGTTCTCGTGGGGTAGGACGCAGCTCTTGTGACGCGCGTGTTGTGTAGGTAGCGTGGCCGAGCGGTCTAAGGCGCTGGTTTCAGGCACCATTCTCTTCGGAGGCGTGGGTTCCAATCCCACTCCTGCCAAACGTGTAATGTTTCCTGTGTCGAAGGCAGGTGCACTCATTGCCCGCAAAGGAAACAGCACAACAAGGCGTGAGCGTCTGCTTGGTGAATTGCCGTAGAACAGTGCGTGGTGCAACGACAGGATTTGTAGGCACCTTTTGCTCTCATCATTGCTGGCGTCCGTCTCCCCGAATGCGTCCGGGGCACGCCGTTCTATAACGCGAGAGAGCGGATTTTTTTACAGTTGTCGTCAGTTAACCGTGGGTGGCTGCTGCGTTCGCTGGAAAGAGCACTGCCGTCGTTATCCGGTGTGGTCTAGTGGCTAGGATACCTGGCTCTCACCCAGGAGGCCCGGGTTCGATTACCGGAATCGCGCGTTTTTGTTGCTCCTCTTATGCGACTTGTCTCGACTTTGCTCGACTGACGCTACGCTGACGCGTGCAGAAAGCTACGTTGAGTATGATTCACGGCAACACCTGACGGCGAGAGAGATGAAGCGTCTATCCACTTGTTATCCAGCCACATACCTGTAGTCAAGAGGCTTGGGGGACTGCAAGACATTGCCACGGAGGTGAATGCAGCTAACCACTGTAGTTAGTGTCCTGACAGCGCAGGCACGTTCATTTGCTCGTATACATGTGATGGAGACCGTGTCTCACACTGCTGTGGCGTACACCTTGGCCTAGGCTCTGCTGTGTATCGCCACTTGCATTACAGGCAGCTGCTTTCGCGGGCGCGTCCGTGGCCGTGATCGTCTAGTGGTTAGGACATTGCGTTGTGGCCGCAATAACCCAGGTTCGAATCCTGGTCACGGCAATTTTGAAAGTTTTGCCTTGCTGCCGTTGCAATGACGAGTACTCGAAATGACAGTACTCTCTTGATTTTTTCACTCGTGTTCCGCAGGCCGCAGTTTGCCCTACCACTTCATCCCCAACACGTAATGTCGCCTCCTAGAGCGCAGACGTCCGCTGCTCTCTGTAGTCGAAAAGGGCAGTTGTTTGAAGTGCGATGGATGAGCAGCCAGTCCCAGCAGAACCGGAAGCTGTGGCGTGCACTGTTTGTACAAATGCTAGGAACACTGGCGCACCAAGCAGCGCATGTAGCGTGGCCGAGCGCTTTAAGGCGCTGGTTTAAGGCACCAGACTCTCTGTAGGCGCGGTTTCGAATCCCGTAGCTGCCGGGGGCTTTGCTGTGATCGCGTTAAGCTGCCGCTTTTTCTTCAAGTGTAACCTCCTTGAGCTCACATATGTTTGATACATGGAGCATTCTAGCTCCGCCTGACAGTTACAGCTACGATACTTTAGTGGTTACGGAAAGCCCAGGTTCGAAACCTGGTCACGGCACGAAAACGTCTCTTGACGCTGTCTCCTTAACTGCGACAGCTACAGACAAGTGGCGTCGCTACCATACGGCGGGCACGGCTTTTTCTTGCTGTGGATGGCCTAAAGAGACGCTTCCAGTGGGAGAGCAGTGGAAATACATGGCACGGCGATTGCCAAGATACTTCCATTTCGAAGTGATCTTTGTAGTACAAACGAAACGTTTTGCGGCTGCTGCTCCAACGGTAACGTGGCCGAGCGGTCTAAGGCGCTGGTTTTAGGCACCAGTCTCTTCGGAGGCGTGGGTTCGAATCCCACCGTTGCCACTTTTTACGTCTCATTTTTGTGCCGTTGCGGTGTGTTCTCGTGGGGTAGGACGCAGCTCTTGTGACGCGCGTGTTGTGTAGGTAGCGTGGCCGAGCGGTCTAAGGCGCTGGTTTCAGGCACCATTCTCTTCGGAGGCGTGGGTTCCAATCCCACTCCTGCCAAACGTGTAATGTTTCCTGTGTCGAAGGCAGGTGCACTCATTGCCCGCAAAGGAAACAGCACAACAAGGCGTGAGCGTCTGCTTGGTGAATTGCCGTAGAACAGTGCGTGGTGCAACGACAGGATTTGTAGGCACCTTTTGCTCTCATCATTGCTGGCGTCCGTCTCCCCGAAATGCGTCCGGGGCACGCCGTTCTATAACGCGAGAGAGCGGATTTTTTACAGTTGTCGTCAGTTAACCGTGGGTGGCTGCTGCGTTCGCTGGAAAGAGCACTGCCGTCGTTATCCGGTGTGGTCTAGTGGCTAGGATACCTGGCTCTCACCCAGGAGGCCCGGGTTCGATTCCCGGTACCGGAATCGCGCGTTTTTGTTGCTCCTCTTATGCGACTTGTCTCGACTTTGCTCGACTGACGCTACGCTGACGCGTGCAGAAAGCTACGTTAAGTATGATTCACGGCAACACCTGACGGCGAGAGAGATGAAGCGTCTATCCACTTGTTATCCAGCCACATACCTGTAGTCAAGAGGCTTGGGGACTGCAAGACATTGCCACGGAGGTGAATGCAGCTAACCACTGTAGTTAGTGTCCTGACAGCGCAGGCACGTTCATTTGCTCGTATACATGTGATGGAGACCGTGTCTCACACTGCTGTGGCGTACACCTTGGCCTAGGGCTCTGCTGTGTATCGCCACTTGCATTACAGGCAGCTGCTTTCGCGGGCGCGTCCGTGGCCGTGATCGTCTAGTGGTTAGGACATTGCGTTGTGGCCGCAATAACCCAGGTTCGAATCCTGGTCACGGCAATTTTGAAAGTTTTGCCTTGCTGCCGTTGCAATGACGAGTACTCGAAATGACAGTACTCTCTTGATTTTTTCACTCGTGTTCCGCAGGCCGCAGTTTGCCCTACCACTTCATCCCCAACACGTAATGTCGCCTCCTAGAGCGCAGACGTCCGCTGCTCTCTGTAGTCGAAAAGGGCAGTTGTTTGAAGTGCGATGGATGAGCAGCCAGTCCCAGCAGAACCGGAAGCTGTGGCGTGCACTGTTTGTACAAATGCTAGGAACACTGGCGCACCAAGCAGCGCATGTAGCGTGGCCGAGCGCTTTAAGGCGCTGGTTTAAGGCACCAGACTCTCTGTAGGCGCGGTTTCGAATCCCGTAGCTGCGGGGGCTTTGCTGTGATCGCGTTAAGCTGCCGCTTAGTCTTCAAGTGTAACCTCCTTGAGCTCACATATGTTTGATACATGGAGCATTCTAGCTCCGCCTGACAGTTACAGCTACGATACTTTAGTGGTTACGGAAAGCCCAGGTTCGAAACTGGTCAC